>NC_044495.1:50771293-51071293 GCF_902362185.1 Chanos chanos
TGGTGCTTGAGAACTGTCTCATCACTGATCGAAATTCATCCGTTGAAATGCCAAAACTCGAAGCTGAGGGTGCGATCGATAAAAGAGACATCTGTGAGAAAGTTAAAAAAGAAAACGCGGTTGCCGACAGATGCTCCTCTAAATCCAGGACCAACCGGTTGATTACCTCTCCTCCAGCCCCACCAAAGCTGATTGCCATTCCCACAACTCCATTCTCCCCTACCCCTGAGGGCACATCCAATCAATCTCCACCAACTGTCAATCTAACAAAGGCAAAGAACCTCTCTCTTAAACCTATCAAGCCAAAGTTGGATATTATTGCACAGGTAAATGTGGCAAATGCTGCCTTTGTCACTAGCAAAGAAAGTAAAAGAAAAGAAAGACACCGGTTGAAAGATAGAAATGGCAAAGAGACCAGGAGCCCTAAAACAGATCCCACTTATATAAGAGCAGATGATGGAAAGAGTATAGGGAAGGACTTTCCTGTCAGTCTCCTGAAGGAGCACTTGAGCAAGCAAGACACTATAAATGGCCCAAGTGAAACTCAAGAAAGTCGAATGGCGAGTATCAGGGCCGAGGCCGACAAGGTGTATACTTTCACTGACAACGCACCTAGTCCTTCCATTGGTAGCTCTGCAAGAATAGACCCAGGAACTCTTGCAAATGGTGACGGCACTAAGACAAACAGCCCAGCTTATTCAGACATCTCTGATGTCGCAGAGGACGGTGGATCAAACACAAGATCCAGGACAAACCTGGCTTCTGATTCAAGCACCAGCATCAATGCCAAGATGTCCTCCTCTGGCACTCCTATTATGACAGTTCCAGTAAAAGAATCCCAGTCAACATCTCTGAGCCATGGATATGAGCCACACGGACTCCAAAATTATATGCATGCTGGGCAGCCCAATACCACCACTTTCCTGAAGATCTCTACCGGTTACGGGAGGGCTAAAGAGGACATAAAAGAAGTTCATGAGGATATGAAAAGCACAGAGCCGAGTTCAGAGTCAAGTTCCCAGTCACAGCTTCAGTTGGCCATGACACAAACACAAACTGCATTAGCTCAATCCTTATACTATGGGCAGTACACTCGAAGTATTTCAATGGACCAGAAAGTTGTAATGGTGCCCAACACCCACAGACAGTCCTCTGAGATGTGTTGTGATGATGTTCAGTACAACAAGCAAAGAAGTGGTCAAGCTAGACGAGAACCTGAGCAGAGAGAACGGTCAAAGGATGAGCCAAAGATGATCATTTCATCTGGGGTCATTTCTAAAGGGACAAACTCTATCAAAGTCAGCTGTACGAAACCTAGCCTCATCTATGTTGAGTTGAACAAACAACTGCCTATTCAGCAGCCACAAGGGAAGTCGACATTTATCGCAATGACAAAAGACCAGGGGCTTGATAAGGAGTCAGAAGACTTTAAAACAGATGATCCAAATCAAAAGACAAATGTGGACTCTAATCCAGCATTATTAAAGGTAACTTTCACCATTATGAATTTACATGCATTTCACACATTTACTTTTACAAGTCAAAGTGTACATACATATGCGAGCTTACTTCCATGTCCTTTAACTGTACCTTAAAATCAGGGGAAATATCCTATGTATATATCATATATTCCATTTAAAATAACAGTGTTCATCTAATAAATTTGACAAGTAATATCTGGAATATATACTTTACTTAAAGATGTTCACTTCCGATAGCTGCTACTGTCAGACATGGAAACGATTCACAGTCGGTTTTCCTTCCTCCTCAGGACTCAGATACTCAGTCCTGGAACTGCTCCTATCAGTCTAAATATACAAAGCAGCAGAATCAAGATATGAGCAAGATCTCAGAGGAACTGAGTTCTGACAAATCTAAAGACTGGCAGATGTCCCCAGAGCATGGATCTAGGTTGGAAGCAGAGCTTCAAAATGCCAAGCATCAAGACAGTCCATCTGAGGACAGTCACTCCGAGCGTACGAGAGCAGATGAGGAGGAGACTCCTGGGGAGGTATCAGAGGACTCCCAGAGTGCAAGAGTAGCTGTATCATCTCCACTGAGTCCCCAGCAATCCTATATCCAATACCAACATTCATACCCTTATCTACACTTATGTGATACAAGTAACAGTGCTTACAGAGTGATGTCGCCTGCTTTAGCACACAACTACCCAGGTAACACATTTAAAATACTGTGTTTTATTTTCATGTTATCACCCCTTGAAATGTCAAATTAAAATATTAAAAATATCATTTCAGACTTTAGAATTAAAGAAACTAAACCATCACGAGTTTAGAATTGCTTTTCTGATACCTTGCCAGTTGCAAGGGTAAAGCCTGAGGCAAAACAGCAATATTCATATGCAAGCGTCAATAACTAAAAAAAAAAAAAGCATCTTCAGAAAGACTGGCCAAGGCCGTTTTATTGATAGTCATTTTTGACTAAATAATAAGTCAAAGGAAAGTAATCTGGATTCCCTTTGAATTTGGTTGTTTGAATCCAGGCCTACATTGTGTTCCACATGTTAGGTTTCCACTACCCTCTTTATGGGAAAACAGCTGGGAGAGAGGAGTCCGATATGGCCCAGAACAACTGTGGCTTGAACAAGACGGTCAGTGACTCTACAGCTCTGGAGCTGTTGCAACGCAACAACATGCCATACCACGGAAAATCTCCGGTGGTAAGTGTTCTACCTGTCATATGGTATGTTATGCTATTTCATGCAGTCGGTCTTGACAAGAGGGAAAACCCTGTGTAAAAATGTCGGAAATAGTTACAGCATCACTGAATAACTCGTAAGATGGTTCTGGGGCAAATCACTGGCAGGGTTTGGAAGTTTATTCATGTCGATATACTTTTTATTTATTTTTTTATCAAAGCCTGGGGAACGAGGATCTCCAGATCAGGAGAGAGAGACAGAGCGGGAGAAGGAGTCCGTCCCTTTTGCCCGGCACCTTCACACACATCATCACACGCATCTTGGCATCGGCTACACTCTTGTGTCTGGACAGTATGACCCTTTTCAAGGTAAACGGAAAGACATAAAAGACTTTGCGCCAAAATTTTATGTATCTAATATATGGCTATAATTTTATGGTGTGGTAATTATTTTACTCGTCAAATACTCATGCTGTATTCTGTCCAAATTTTAACACCTTTTTAGAGAACATTGTTCTTGTATTATTCTTATCGTTATTTTGTCTTTTTACCCCCTGTCCATCAATCTCTGAAGGTTTGAATTCTGCAGCATTAGTTACCAGTCAGCAGGTGTCAACAGCACAGAATTCTTCGAATGGTATGTTCTGTCCAAATGATTATTAGCATTCAGCTTCAGTGCAACCCCCTTTTGTGATGTCATGTAATGTTTAGGCAGCACATCATGAGGAATCCACATGCAGTGTTGTAAATGACTGCAAAAGCTTTATGGTAGTGATTTTACTGTTGTTTGGCCCACTGATATAGATCAACAGTAAAAGAATGACGCCAAAAGTAAGGACTTACACCACATTACGAAGACATTGATTAAGCATCAAATACATTTCTGAACTGCTGTTGTTGAGGGGTAAAAATACACATATAATGCATAATTCAACAATATCGCTTTAGTTCAACTCTGAGGTCAGTAATATTGATTACTTTTCCAGAAAACGATGGGAAGATGTGATGCACCTGGATCACATGAAGAATGAAGGATTCATAGACATCAATTCCATGGTGTACCTCATTTCCTCCATAGGAGGCAGAAACCAATTTCATTTCTTATCAATGAATGTAACATTAGAATAACGATGCAGTGGTACATTACTATTGGTGAAAATATGTAAAGCTATGTACTGGTTTTGACATGGTGATAAAGGCTTTGTAACATATTTTTGCTTTGGGCACTTGCCAACAAAAGACAAACCATCTTGACCAGCGTGTACATGGCTCCACTAAGCTGTTTGTATGCACATATATTGTTGTGTAACCATAATATTGAATGTATTTGATATTTCATAATCTCTCTGTGGTTCAGGAGGATTTGGAGTAGAATATGAGTGACTGTAAGGTTTATCCTCCAGCATCATTTACATTTGTAAACTGTTATTAATGGCATTCATTAACCTATTGTATTGTATCAAGTGTGAGTAAATCTACACTTTATTTCAGTGCCATATAATTGTGATGTACATTCTGTACATAGTTTAAACAGGTTTAATGGCAGAGTATTGCTAGCGTATACATTTGTATTGATTTCTGTGCAATGTATGGTTGTTTAACCCACCTTACACGCAACAGTAGTCCCTTTGTTACTTGAATAGTGCTGCATACTAAAATATGTTTACAAGTGCATCTTCTTTTGAAAGGCAAGTTAGTAGTGTAGCTTGGTCAGTCATTACTGTAATTAAGTTTCCCTTGATGTCAGCTATACTATGAAATTACGGTTGCTTTTTATACTGTTTCTGCCTTAAAACATTTGGCAATCCAAATAAAAGTAAAGGTTGTTTATACACGATCTCCTCTACCTTACTTCAGGCAATAGGGAATTCCAACGAGCAAGTACTGTCTTACTCCTTCTCTTCATCTCTGAGTAATAGGGTTCAAGGTTAGGCAAACTCATCCACTGCCAGCTTTTTTTTTTCTTCTTAAATGTGTGAAAAGAGCAGTCAAGGTGTCAAAACGATGCCTTTCTAGCTTCTCTATGTGTTAGAGGTAGCCCAGTTGCCCGTCAGGTTTGTTAAGTGATCGTCACCTAACATGCACAACTGGGAAGGTGACTTTGTAAATTGCAGATTTTCGTAAATTAAAAATCAGCAGAGCATCAGCTAGCTGATAGTTTTGGGATATAGTGTATCATCTATGAATTTTTAACAGCCATTTTGATAACAAAAAACTCCTCAAGAAATCTGAAAAGGGCCGAGAGAACATGGGGTAAAAAATCGACTAAACTAGGCATTTTTGCAATCATTGGGCTTGTCCGCTCGCTCCATACTCCAGGGGGCGCTCGATTCCTAACGTATTTTCTGGGCGGCCTCAAATAGAGCGCAGAGGAAGTCAACTGACAAGCGTTTAAACAAAGCAGACGCGGTAAACAATCTGTGAGTCACACAATCTCAGAGTACTTCATAATCATGGAATTATTTGTCAGCATTAACTTTACGGTCTAAAAACTCACCAAAGCATGTAGACAAGTGTCATGGCTTCAAAGTACGACCAGCTTCTTATCGTGGTTTCTATCCTTGAAGGTAAGATAACTAGCGCCTCTAACATATATGAAACAGAGTTGTTAGCTAAAGGTTGTTAACTGTTAGCTAGCTTACTCGTAAGTAAACTGGTTTATATGTCTCTTTTGCTGTTTGCATAATTTAAATGTAAACATGCGGTAATTATGTGAAAGGAATAGTTGCGCAGGAATGTGTGTTATATTGCATTTGACCACGATTAGCGCTTGTTGCACGTTAATTAATATATGTTGACGTTAGCTGTAAGTTGGCAGCTGTGAGTAGTATCCATGCAAGTCTGCCCACAGTTAAATCAAAGCGTCGTTAGCTACCGTGGTTGAACAGCATGCTGTATCATGCTGTGTCAGTGATAGACTTAATTTTAAAAAAGTGTTGCTGTAGTTTCTCTGAATTGCTGTCTAGCTGCTTGTTGATGTTACAGGAACGGTTCTCTGACGTTTTATCAACTTTAAAGAAATATAGACATTAAATCTATATGAACTGGTAAATCACTCCTTTAGTCACTAAGTGACTAAGGACCTATAGGACTACAGACAAGTCTGGGCAGTCTCTCGGTCACAAACAGCTAAAGCTGACATTGTTAATTTGACCACGTCTTAATCAAACTTAGCATGAGTATTTTGCTGAGACAACGTATTTTCTCTTATTCACAATTCATGATTATGCCCGACTGAGACATATAGCTGTAGCCTACATAGTGCGCCCATATTGCCTTTTTTTTCAGGTCGTCAATTTCCGAAGAGCCAGCGCCACACTTTGATTGTGCAAGCTAAGTTTGATGGCGAACAGTTAGCAACAGATCCTGTGGAACACAAGGAACAGCCACAGTTTTGCACTGAGTTGGCCTGGGAACTTGACCGCAGGACACTTCATCAGCATAGGTTAGTGCTTTTGCCTCTCCTTGTAATTTGTTTACTGTACATTTCAATACTTGCCTTACATACCCCTTTAGTGTCAACAGATGATCATAGAACCGTGATTTTCTTCCCTCAGGCTTCAACGAACGCCAATCAAATTACAGTGCTTTGCAGTTGACACAACTACAAATGCAAAAGAGTGTGTTGGGTATATTATTTTGGACCTCAGGTCTGTTCAGGAGGTTCAACAGGTAAGCTCTATATGCCTGGTGATGAACTTTCTTTTTTGTGTCTTTAATATTTTAAATGGTGTGCGGTGTATACATTTCAAAATTCAAGGTAATCCAGTACCCAATGTACATTCTCTAAGGGTTCACAAGCCTTTTTACCTCTCTTTCCAGGCACCGAAGTGGTACCCTTTGTTAAGTAGCAAGTACACCAAACTTAAGCCTGCTATTTTGCTCAGCATGGTCATTGAGAATGACACGAAGCAGACTCCTGAGCAGTTTAAGGCAAAGAAAGCACCACCCAGGCAAGGTAAACAAGTTTTTTGGTTTTTTTTGTTTGGTTTTTTTTAAACCTGCACCGCTACATTACCTCTGAAATATAAACACATTTTTTTTTCTCTTTTTGTTTCTCTCTCTTTCTTTTTGCTTCCTTGTCATTTCTGATGCTTGGTAATGCTTGTGCATCTCAGCACGTCATCCACATTGCTTATTGCTTTTTCCAGTGTTTGCCTCAGGTTGGTGTTTGTCAGTATACTGCACACAGTGCTGGCCAGTGTACCGTGCTGATGTACTGTAGTTGCGTCAGACTATGGCCCCTCTGTTTTCCTTCTCTTGTTGCTTTCTTAGGATTATAGTAGTGATGTTTATGTTTGGTTCTCCCCTCTCCAAAAACTTTATAGGTTTACAGGCAATAGGTTTCTATTACAAGAGTTGTTTTTTTCTTCCTGTAGGTTCTCCTGTGTTGTCAGCATTAGGATCAGGTAAATTGGAAGCTGTTCTGAATGAGGATGAGGGCTATCACCAGATCGGGCCAGCAGAACAGTGTACAGACATGTTTGTGTTGTCCATCACTGTGGCCTTTGCTACCAGATTGGAGCAGGTAAAAATAAACTGATATTATGTAGTTGTCATCCTGAACAAAGTCATGTGTCATAGAATTGCTAAAGGAAGAAAGGTCACATATTCTTCATATGTTTGCTGTCTGTTTTATTAGTTTAGTGTTGTGTAATCAAAGACTTACTAATACAGAGTAATTTGCAACATTCAGTAATCATTTATGTATTGTCCTTAATTGTTAGGAGGGTCCTGAATGAGTAAAAGGCATAGAAATGACTGATGAATTTA
Source organism: Chanos chanos (assembly GCF_902362185.1). Taxonomy (NCBI): domain Eukaryota; kingdom Metazoa; phylum Chordata; class Actinopteri; order Gonorynchiformes; family Chanidae; genus Chanos; species Chanos chanos. The sequence continues at coordinate 50,778,725 of NC_044495.1, forward strand.
TTTTATTTGAATTTTTGCCTTAGTTGATCCCAAGCAAGACAAAGCTGTCAAATGAGGGATCAGAGTTCTTCTTCTACTACACACTCCTGGGTAATGATGTGACGAGCGAGCCATTCCAGAATCTGATAACTCCCAACTTCGAGCCAGAGCGAGCGTCTGTCCGCGTCCGTAGCAACGACAGACTTCTCCGGCTCTTTTTCAGCCAACAGTCTAGTCTTCAGGTAGTGCCTAACGCACGAAGGCTTTTATACGTTTATTTAACATGTATTTTATGAGAAAACATGTTCTTACTCTTACACACAGTTAAGGAAATGTTAAGATCATGTATAAAAATGATCAAATTTGATAAGGTTATAACATTTTCACCCGCCTCACGGGATTGCTCATCCAGTATGTGTGAATTTATTTGTTTGCGGGGCAGGTCCATCTGTGTTGTGGGAACCAGTCTTTAGGCAGTGCCCAAATCTCTCTTGCTGGACTAGCAAGAAGCAGTGTTGACTTGGGAAAAGAGCAAGCCACTATAGAGGGAGCTTTCGTCCTTGAGCCCCCAAAAATCGCCAAACAAAATTTACCTCCTGTCCCCCTGGACTTGCAGCCGACCGTGGGTGTGTCTGTAACCCTTAGAAAAGAGAATGTGAACGCTCAGGTAACATTCATAAATATTCAAGACCTTTAGAAAATTGGTTTTCCAAATATTTTGGTTAAGTATACTTCACTTGACAAAGTCATCTTTTCTTTGATATTAGCAGTCCGGAGACGTCGGAGAGTGGGGTGATGGTCCTAAAACTCCAGTCAAGAAAAGTCCTGCTCCACCAGTCCAACCTGTATCACCAACTGCTGAGCCTAGACTTCCCAGTCCGTCACCTGGGGGGAAATCTCTTGTCGAGCCTCTGAAGTCTCCGACTCCTTCCTCAAACCAGCCACACTCAGAGAGTGAGGCCGAAAGCCTGCCAGATGACGCCAGGAAAACTCAGCCTGCCCCTGGTGGTTGGTAGCCTTGAGAAATCACTTTGTAACATTTTATGTGAATAGGACTGAATACTGTTTCAATGAACGCTTTGTGTTGTGATGATATTTGTAGTTGTTAAATATATAAAGAATCTTGCTGTAAGCAGACAGTCTGTCAGTAATTTTTTTCTTCAAATGCTTCTCTCTCTTCTAGGTGTGTGGAAAGCAAATTATCAAACACATTTGTTAATTGAATTACATTTTCTCGCATATCAGCTGCTGGGAATGTAAACATCATTAATGCAGTCTTACTAAGCTTCACAACTGGCAAAAAAAAACTACAACAAACGTCTTGGTGCGCTTGTTGATTTTTTGCTTGGTGTGTTTCATTTCACGACTCTGCGTATGTTTGTCTACGTACTCCAGTGGCTGGATGGTAAAGAGGAACTTGAGTGGGAATTAACGTTTTTGATTGTTTCAGACCTGCCCCTCCCTGGGCCTGCCGACGGGCCCGCTGAGAATGAGCCTGTGGCACCCGTGTCCTCCGTCAGTGTCTCTGCGCCCAAGATTGCCATTCCTGCTTCAGCACACCACTACTGCTTCTCCATGGACCTCCGCAGCATCCGAGACTTGGCTCTGAGCTTCCCCGTCAACTGCATTCTAAGGTAGTGTGTGTGTGTAACACAGACCTGCGTCAGCTTCCTCTATACCATTGTCTTGTGTAGTTTTTGTGATGCAACTTGCTTTTAGAACAATTTGAACAGTTATCTACTACACTGCTTTAATCTGACAAATGATTAACTTATTTCAAGAATCACTTTAGGTGTCAGCAGTGTAAATTTCAGATGGTACAAACAAGTGGAGAATGATAAACTGTGTCTGGTAGAGTGTAGAATGTTTATAGCAGAGTACATACGGATGTGAGCATGTTGGTAAGCGCTCTGTGTTTTTTTCTGTTGTTAGATATGCATACCAGTTCTTTGGTAGTGCAGCCCCCATCATGACAAACCCAGCGGTGGAGATTAAGAAGAACACGGAGGTGTTTCTACCTCAGTCTTACTGTGCTTTTGATTTTGCTGCCCTGCCAAATCAACTGCAGGACACTTTTCTCAGGTCAGTTTGTTTGTTTATTTTCCTCACCTTACATTATTCTCTTATAGTTCACACATTATTGGTTATCCTAAGCTTTGGAAACCAGACCTCGCTAAGACATTACTGCTTAGTCACATTTATAAAATTGCACCTTTATGTTTTGTGTTGGTAAATGTTTGTGAGCGTGTAATTACGGTGGAACAGAACAATGAAGAAACACTTGCTTGAAGGTCCCTACATGCCAGTCTTACTGCAGTGACTTTCTGTACTAGTAGAAACGGAACGAAAACTCTGAAAATGACAGTCGGGCACCCCACAGACAACGCGATTGCTTTAATATAACTTGGGAGAGCAAAGATATTACATCCATCTCTGTTGGACTCATTCCCTTCCTTATTAACTATCCACAGGGTGCCTCTCGTGGTGGAAATGTGGCATCGAGACCCCAGTTCCAGAGATGTTCTCCTGGGCACAGTGAGCATTCAACTCTCCCACCTCCTGACTGCGGAGAAAACCCGGTTCCTGGGGTCATCCGGTCAGCAGCACTGGAGACAAACATACTCAGAGAGGCTGCCTGTCGTAAAGGCCCAAGGGTACAGACAGCAGTTTGTTTGTATTCTCCCTCTCTCACTGTTCTGTCTGTTTAGCAGAGAGTCTTACATTAACCGTGGTGTTTTCTATTGTTGTTTTAGATTTTATTTGGAATTTAATTAATAATTAACAGTATTGTGAAACTTAATTTAAGTGTTGTGATACTCAAATCAATGTATTTTACCTTTTAAATATGTTAAGAGTTCTGTCTCTTTAGTAGTGTTTGAAACAATGCTTCTGTAGTGCTATTAATCTGCCTCTAGATGGCAGTGAATACTTGCTCCATCACTGTAATATAGAACAATAACACTGGATATGTGCTGGGTTCAGAATCTGATCACAGTTGTTTCAATCAGCTTTTAAAACACAAACTAACAAAGCTGCCCAAACTCTCAGGATTTAAATGTGCTTGTGTGTTGTTCTGTGCCCCCTCACAGGTCCAATGAGAAGGTGGCTGAACTGTGCTATGTGACCGTTCTGGAAGACTTAGGTTTAGTGAAGGCCCAAGACATCCTTGTATCAGAATCTTCCCAGGTATAGCTTGGCTCATGTCAAAAGATGCAATGGGAAAAATGTACACTGTTTTATAAAGAATAGCATTTTTATACACGGACATATGGTGGCACACCAGTATAATGGCCACGGGGCCTGTTGTCTTTTGACAGAGTGGCAAACAGGTTCAGCCAAAGGCAGCGGGGTCTCCACGACAACACCGCGGTACTGGGTCTGGACTCGCCGAGCCCAGAGAGACACTGGAGTACAGGGCTGCTCTGGAGCTGGAGATGTGGAAGGAGATGCAAGAAGACCTGTTTGACAATCAGGTAATTTCTGACCTGGAAAAAACAGTCTCCTAATGCTCTGAAACCAGTTTCTTATGCAAGAAGATTTAAATGTCAGTACACAACATTACAAAAAAAAAAAAAATCAACGACAGACCGATACCGGAACGTATCAGCATGGGTCATGTTTACTGAAGTACTCATCTAGAGGGGAAGGAATTTTACTGTGGGGGTTTTATGAATAACATAGTGTTTGTGTGCTCTCCTCAGCTAAAGCAAAAGGAGCTGAGTCACATGCAGGCTTTGGCAGAGGAGTGGAGGAGGAGGGACCGTGAGCGGGAGGCGTTGGTCAAGAAAAAGGTTCTCCAACCTCCATCCTTCTCCGGTCTTAAATCATTCATGAATTAAAAAATGCCTTTTGAATCGCCATCTCTCCATTAAACCAAACACAAGCAAGCAATAGAGGTGGTCAGTGTTCAGACTTATAACGTAAAGAGCGTGCTTTTTTGCCCCGGCGATTAGGAAATGGAATACAATCTCTTGGAGGAGCAGCTTCAGAAGACTCTGGCAGATCTGGAGAAGAGAGAGAAGGCCCTGGCTCACGCGGAGATGGAGGTTAGCTTCCGTTACAGTTCTCTCCATCGGTGTCTTCGGCTCTTGGTCTCGGCTGGTGTAAGTAACGCGATTTACATCGTTAACGCGTGTTCGTATCGTCGCGTGTTACTTTCAGACGCAGCGCCTGCAGCGGGAAATGCGGGCGGAGCACGAGTTCAGCGTGCGCGAGCTACAGGACGCCAGCCGACGGCTCCGCGAGGACTGCGCCCACCAGGTGGAGCTGGAGAGGTCAAAGGTCAGGCAGCTTGAAGAGGACCTCGTAAGGCAACAACAGCAGGTAGGCGCTGCGGGCGGCGCCGGGGTCGTTTAATTTAGAGCACTACAGGAGGAGGACCTGAAGGGTGACCGTTGACCCCCGAGGTCAATGGGCCGTGGAATCCCCACACCCCGTGGCATTGTGAGATGGAATAAAAGTCAAAGCAGGGTAGACATCCAGTCGAACACTGAGGTTGCTTAAAGATACAGGCTCTGTGGAAGCTGTCCATATGTGTTCCCTGACTCATTTTTTATGAAAGAGAGAGAATGGACACTTAATTAATCAAATTGCCACACAATTTCAGTGCTAGTCTCATCAGAGGGAGAAATAGTCTCAGATTAAAAATGCGTATGTGCAGTGTCATGATTTGTGATCATGACACTGTCTGTGATTTGGGTCTGTCTAAGTGTAATGTTAATAGTTTAGGCCTATATGATAAGTTAATCAGTCTCAAATTTACAAAAAAAACAGTGAGAAATGCAAGTGTTTTCCTTAGGTCAGAAGTGAATGTGCACTGTTGGCTAGTTCAGGTTTTTTTGTTTTTTTTTTTTGGCTTCTCCATCCTGTTTTTGCTATTTGTGGTAATAAATCAGGAATTTTTGGATGAAATCTGTTTACTTAACTTTTTATTTCACTGATCTAATGAATCATTCAAACCTGCAGTAAAATGTGTTAATGCGCTGTGATGATGATTAACTTCATCACTGGACTACATTTCTGTCTGCATTTTTATTGGGGTTTTTTTTTTTTCGAGAGGGATTTTTTTTTTTTCTGTTTTTGTTTCTAGTCTCTCTTGTCCTCCGAACAGACAGCCCACCTACCGAAATAGTTCTGTTTGCCGTCTCATTTTTCCCAGAAAACATCTGGACTCACCGACTCTAACAAATCAAGCAAAGTAGGTTTCTGACATGCGAAAAAGAAGGCAGCGCTGAGAGATCTGCGGCTAGTCTGCCACATGCCTCTATATCTTGTCTCGCAGTTGTCAGGAAAGCGTAAACATACATTTGTCCTGTGTCGGCACACCATAACTGGTTTATCAAACCGGAATCCTCCCCTGCCTAGGCTCTCCCTGTCTCGTTTGGAATATCAGACGTTGTGTGTGTGTGTGTGAAGGGTTTCTCTGGTTTCTGGATTTTGTCAAAAGAGAGAACTGAACAGAGAGAGAAAGGCAGTCAGGGTTTTTTTTTTTTTTTTCCCCCCTCCCCTCTTTTCTTTCTTTTTTTTTTTTTTTTTTACCACTGGACACTGCTGAGCGCCCTTGAGTTTGTGTTTGACCAGTAGCTCATGAGATGATTGATTGGAGTGAGTGTTTGCGTTAAAAAGAGAGTCTGAGCTTTTTAAAAGTGTGCTGATTGTGAGAGCGTGTGAGTGTTATTTTATTTTTATTTTTTTTGATATGTGAAAAGATCTTTAAATAAAATTGGATGTTTGGCTCAAAAAGATTACTCGTCTCGCAAGATCCAGTAGGGCTTGTAACAATCCATGTCCTAATGTGATGCATATTAGTGTGATTCACATAAAAATTACAGTTATTTTGTTCAATTTTGTAACTTTTTTTTTTTTTTTTTAAGACTTGTTCTGTTAAAACGTGTCTGAACCTGGTTTTTTTTTTCCCTGTAAAATGGAAATTCTGTTGCTCTGTGTCATGTCCTTCATTTGTGGCTCTGGACAGATATCAGGTCATTCAGACCACGTCCAGGACATGGATGTGGAAGATTTTTAACGTGTACGATCTGCTCAATCCTGGTCCGTCTTTTTGATTCGGTCTTATTTTGTTTCATTCTAGATACAGGAAGCAGAAAACAAATACAAACAGCTCGAAAAGGAGTTCCAGCAGTATCGCGAGCAGCAAAACACTCGACCAGAGATTCGATTGCAATCTGAGATCAACTTGCTTACGCTAGAGAAGGTTTGTGTTCATGCTCACTTTTCTTTCTCTGTCATCAAAGACTGATTTTAAAGTAAGAGCAACTTTTACCCCAACTCTTTATATATAACATCCAAGAGTTTATCACAGAAAGTTTCGCCTCACTACACGTATTTTAACACGGTTTCAAATTAAGCTGTTATTCATTTGAACTGTACAAAGGTGGAACTGGAACGAAAGCTGGAATCAACAACAAAGTCTAAACTTCATTACAAGCAACAGTGGGGGCGTGCTCTTAAAGAACTTGCCAGATTTAAACAGGTAAGCTGTCAGTTAAATCTCGCTTGTACAACTTCTGCATTGCCTATTAGCCTAGCAAAAATCTGATTAGTTTGTCTGATCTAAAAACTTCGAAAGACATCAAAACTCAAGGTCACTGAACGGAACTCGCTCATTCGCTCACTTTCAAAGCTGCTTATCCTAATTAGGGACGCGGGGGGGGGTGCTGGAGCCTGTTCCAGCGTTCATTGGGCGAAAGGCGGGGAAACACCCTGGACAGGTTGCCAGTTCAGCGCAGCCGAACTGAACTGTTTGGCATAATGGCTGATTTGTCAGGTTTTTGTCTTGTACTGTTTATTTAACCCTGTTCCAAAGCCCTGTAGATGTTGGCCATGTTCAGAACTAATTTGTTTATCAATTCGACAAGCAACAGTAGATAGATACCCTGAAGTCGGCAAAGCTTTCAAGTGGGGCATACACATCTGCATAGACTGGAGTATGATGTGGCCAGCTCTGAGGGAATTTAATTAGGAGAGAAGCTAATGCACTGTGGTAATACAAGTGCTAAATTCATAATATTCAGTGATAACACAAACTACAGTGGTTACAGTGTTCAAAGTTACTAAGCAACATAGCTGCCAAGTTATTAAGCAAGATGAAAGTACATTTCCTTTAGTCTCAGTAATCTTAAATGATCTTTTTTTTAAAAGGTAAAATGAAGCATTGTTTTTTTTTTTTGTTTTTTTTAACGCATGAATGACAAATTGGAAACTCTTTTTTTTGTCATACACAGTATGTTTTTAGAAGCTCAAATATTTGTAGACTACACATGGCATGCGAACTATCCGTTTGAGCTGGACTGTAGTATAGAATGTACTCTGCTTCCAACAGGGCTAAAAGTCAAAACAACGGAAACTGAAGTATCTTATATCGTGCTCGGGCAGTCGTGCACGTTAATCATATTCAAAACAAGGCAAAAGATACTTTTTTTTTTTTTTTCAGCATTTATACCAGACGTAATTTTTTTTTTTTTTCTTTTTGTCCCATCGGTCAAAAACTCCAGAGTATTCTTTAAGGAACAGTAAGCCCTGTCACTAGCTCTTGGTATTTGCTTTGAAACATTGAGCTGCTTCTTAAGTGAACCCTGTAAGGGACTAATACCAGTGTAAACAGACTGGACGCAAAGAGCTTATCAAGCCTTGCTAATAACTGTTAGAGACGAAAGCCAGCTGGAAGCTCTGAGTCATTTTTTCCCCCCCTTTTTTTGTCTCTTTTAAGTGCCAGATATATGTTAAGAAAACACAAGTTGATTTATGTTGCACTAAGGTTCCATAACTTGAAATTGAAAAGGGATCATAAATCAGGTTTGTATTATGTTAAGCGTTAGCATAAGCATTAACCATTTAAGCATTATGTTCGATTGCATTATCTTTTTTTTTTTTTTTTTTTTTTAATTCACATTTATTAAATTCACTGAAATGAAACGTGACGCGACACACCACAAACCAGTTAGACGCGGCCCTTCCAAGTTACATGTTGTGGACTATTTTTATTCCTCCTCAGACTTGTACGCATTCTTGGCTAACTCCGTGCATGTCTTATCTCTTGGCCCCTAATGCACCAGACACAGGGCGAACTGATTGGTCTCAGGCCGATGTTAGCGTGCCCTCCCCTCCTCGACTCCCAAGCGCTGCTAAAAGACGCATTCTGTGTTTTGATGTCAGTTTGAGACCTGAAAAAAAAAAATTGTGCTGTGAAATCCCCCAGGTGCTTGTCCTGGATGGTCAGCCTAGTTTTTTTTTTTTTTTTTCTTAAATAAAAAACTGCCGTTGAGCTATGTCTGGCAGCTTTCTCCGCTCAAACGAGTCCTCAGTCTGACCTCTGTCTCTGGACACAAGCCACGGAGAGCGAAGGTCACCTGGTGGTCACTCAGCTGCTACGCTGCTCTCTTGACCTTGTTCTTCTTACCACACACCTTGCGTTACTTCCCCCCCCCCCCTCCTTTTTGTCCCCCCCTTTCACTCTTTTCAAAACATCTGTAAATATTTTCTTAAGCCGTCAACTGCAGGTAGCAAAGGAAACATTTTTTGCCTCTGAGGCTTATAAAGAAAAAAAAAATCTCCAAGATAATTGTTTCAGTGCTTAGCTTTAGCCCACAGTTGGCCAAAAGCACTACTGCAGTGTTTTTGTACGTGTAATTAGCTTATAGCATCGGAATGGCAAATTTTCACTCAAAACATCTCATTACAATGAAATGATGTGTGTACATGTCAGTTCAGTGATTAGAGTTCATTTGAGTTATGCAATAACATAAGGCAGGGTCAACCACAAAAACCCCACTGTGAGTTCAGTTGACATTAGCATGTTCCTACATACAGACATAATCCCTTTGAATATACTGTATATGTTCCCACTTTTAGGTGTTTCTCATAAGAAAACAACCTCTTCCAGAGCATTATAATGTTAATACAAAACTGTACTGTGTCATGCATTGTAAATGCATGATTATATTTCGGGGTGTATGCAAAGGTTAGACCAAGCTCACATGTACTGATATTAACCGGGACATTGAGGATAATGTGTCAGAACTGACTGTCTTGTGGGTTTTTGCAGAGTGTGAATTATACAGTTACAATCGGGGGTGGGGGGGTCAACTTTTTCTCCAGCATAGGATATATAAATGTTTTCGAAACTGTTGTTTTTACCTCTTTGGGGGGGGGGGTCTCCTAAGTCTTAATTAGGGGGGTCAGACACCCCCACCCCCACCCTGTGGTAATTCAAACCCTGGGTTTTTGTTTGGAATGCCTGATGGAGGCGTGTTTGGCTGTAGATATCGTTGTGGGTGGTGATGCTCTCTCTGTGTGTGTGCGCGTGTGTGTGTGTGCGCGTGTGCGCGGGTGTGTGTGTGTTGTTTGGGGCAGAGAGAGCAGGAGAACGCTATGATACGGCTGAAGAAGCAGCAGCAGGAGCTGGAGCACATGAGGCTGCGGTACCTGGCAGCCGAAGAGAAGGAAGCTGTCAAAACAGAGAAACACCAGCTAGAGGACATCAGGAATGAGCTGAACAGGTAGCGCGCCGGACCGCAAAGCCACGGGAGCTGCCGTTTAACAGGGATCTCTGTCCCTAAAGCCTGCACCAATAGCGCTGTTATTCATAAAAATGTTTTTATTTATGCCAGCAAACGTCATTTTGCTCATTCAGCTGAGGCCTTTATCTGTAGGCAGAATTACAAATAGCATTGTCTGTGTCAGAGGTCACACACCTCTGGCAGTTAAATGGGACATGACATGGGGACATTAGCACTTAGCCGTTAGGTGTGAGGTTTGAGCCCACAGCCTCCTGTTTGCTAGGCCAGTTCCCTTACCGCTATGCTGCCAAAACCACAACTGCCCTTACAAATAAACAGTCAAAACAGTTTACCATACAGATAGGCTGTATGGTTATCTGCCTGTACGTGTGCTGATAGACCATGTTTGAAATCTTTCCACAGAGAGGGTGCTCTCTTATTTCTGTTGTTTAACTGTATGAGTGTATTGGGCTGTTGCTATGAAGTGATATGAGTTAAACCGTGTATTAAAACGCCATCCTTCATCATATCTGATCCAATTTAGGCTAAAACAGCAGGAGGACAAGAGGAGCGCGAGGGAGCCGGAGTTCGCGGCTCTGAACGAGAGCGCCGACGATCACCTGAGTCGTCTTCTCGAAGAGAGGGACACGCTTTTACGCACAGGTGTATACACGCACGAAGACCGCATCATCAGTGAACTCAATAAACAGATCCAAGAGGCTATGGCCCACAGAGGTTCTCACTGACGGAGAATCTTCTGGAACATCCCACACAGATAAAACCAATGGGATCGGCTTCGTCTTTAAGCAAGACCAGATGTATTTCTCGAATTACCAGTTACCGTGCGGGACCTACAGAGGTTCAAACTGTCAGAGTACCAGTACCATCTTCTAAAATGCCTTTGGCTCTTGTGAAGACTATATTTACGTGTTCAGTGTTTTATGTAGATGTCATATGTATGTGTGTACGCGTGTGTTTGTGGTTGTTTTCGGGGATTTTTCAAATGAGTTTTAATTGTTTGAGATAATTAGCAATGAAGCCCCTATTATAATAACCCTGTTACACTCAGACCAAATTGTAATTCCATCTCAGATATTCATGTATTATTGAGAGGAAAAAAACTCTGATTTTCAGTCAGTTTTGTTGTCATCCGTTTAGAGGTCAGTGGAGATTTGTATGTTGCGTTTGCACAGATGTGTGCCTTAGGCTCACACGTGTGTCCTCTCTCAAGTGAGTGTCATCACCACCAGGTGGCGCTGTAACTTCAGAAATAGTTGAGTATAATTTTGAAATTTTATTTTTAACATTTAACATTGCCTTTTATCTCTTTGTATTTATGATGTTTTCAAGACTAAATTTGAACTTATCTAATAAATTATTTTTGTGGTAGTGTTTTTCAGTGGTGCTCTATTCAGTTCCAACTGTTCACTCCCTATTAATGTAAAATATTTTTAGAAGAAGTTATCCAAATGAAGCCAATATGCATTGACCTATGTCCAGCTTATACTACAGACATACAGAGGAACATATCTTTTCCCACTAACACACTTACTGGTGTAAAAATCATGTTTTAATCGCTAGTCCCTCAGGTGTCATTACACTGTGTCTCAGACATAGATCTAGTGTATTGTTGACACATTATAATAATAACATGTCCCACTTTCAGGCTCTTCTCAATCTACAAACAGTTATCATTGTGTTTCATGTGTGTCCGTCTGTCGCCTACCTTAGTCTTTGGTGAACAAGTGAAAATTTATACTACATTGGTTTTTGCTGTAAATCCTTTGTGGATTGACAGTGAGCCTGAAGATAAATTAAGGATGCATTGAACCAAAGTGGACTAAACTCTGCTTTCCACAATACTTGTTTTGGAGATTTTTTTTAAAAAAAAAAAAATTTATTCAGCATGTCAAATGCCATTGTTTAGTCTGTCCACTGCCGAATGCAGTCACATGGGAACTAAATTGTGTTGCCGTGTGACCGCGTGCAAATGCGTCAGCCTGCGACCCTTTGGATACGGCAGTTTATCAAACTGCGAGGAGCGACGCTACGCTAGGCGATTCAGAAAGTGCCATGTGTGAGACCTGTTTCGAGCGCAGAAAGTGACGTACGAGTTGTTTAGGCACTTGCCCCGCTTTCAGGATTCAACCCCCTTGCACTTACGAGGACAGGCCATCAGGCAACAGCCTATACAGCTGATAGAAGAACACACTATCAGTGTGTTTACAGAGAGCTCCAGCTCCAGGCCCGGGCCGTGGGATTTATGCCTGTCTGAGACCTGATGAGCAGCTCCAGTGGAGGAGACGCACTGTTTTAGTAGACTATAATCGCTCCCTGTCAGCTTTACACTTGTACCTCTTAGGACTGTGATAAGCTCAGAACACATATCGCTCCGCCCTTCACTTTCCATTCTACTTACGTCTGAAGAGAGCCTCATTAAGGGTAGAGGGAGGGGGGGGGGGGGGGGGGGGGGGCTGGATGGAGTGAATGTGAAGGTGAAAATAACCCGTGAGAGTTCCTGTTTTTGTGGGGCCGTTAGAATAGCTTTAGCTGTGGAGTCTCTTGTTCTCTGGGGCGTCTGAGCACTGGCTTGAAAGAAATGGAAATACCATTTCTTGTGTTTTATTTATTTATTTATTTATTTATTTTGGGGTTGTCTGAGTACCTTCAGTTCATTTCAAATAAAATATGCTATCGGAGCCCTCATTAAAGACATTTCTACAGCTGCTTTAAATCACTGTATTCAAATAAATTGATTCGTAGAGGAATTCATATTTTTGTAATTACTTCTGGACACCAAAATTAAAAAAAAAACCCAAACATTTTTATTAGAGAATATTGACTGCTGGCAGTGTAACGAGCGAAAAAAGTGCTTTTTTTATTATTATTATTACTATTATTATTTTATTTTACATTTTCTTCTCTATCAGAATGAATCTGTGATCTTTTGAACTTGTGTTACATTTTGGTTGGAGCACACAGAGCTAAAAACACTGCAGTTTTTCCACATCTTAAATCCTGAACTATTTGTTTTCACTCCTCCTCCCTACTACTGTATATGGACGACGGAAAAGTTCACACAAATGGTTCCAGAATGTTTAGAATTTTGATGTAAGTCATCCCTTATTAGGGCTCCAAAGAGGTAGATAGATGGGAAATATTTTCTCACTGTATCAGCCTCAAGACTCATTTGTCATGTGAATAAACTGTGTGCATAAGAAAGCGGTTAGGAGAGCCCATGTATTTCTCACAGTCTTTCCTCCCAGTATTATATGTTTCCAATTAGCTTTTTTTTTTTTTATCCTTTCAAGAAGTTAGAAAAACTCCAGCTTTATCGCTAATTGCTTTTGAAAGTGTGACCTTTGTCTGCTTCGTATTTTTCCCGAGCAGGAAATTCCACCGAAAGCAAACCATCTCAGGCCGAAGCCCCAGGGTGGCTTTCACATGTATGTTTTCAAAATAATAATTTTCATCAGATCATTTGTTTAGCCTCTGGGTGAAGCTACATTTCACAGTTCTAGGTTCCCATGGCAAAGTACCGTGATTGATGTCTAAAATTATGCCTATTTATTTTACAAATTTGTAATATTCTCTTGAGAACAATTTTCTCAACGCCCCCCCCCCCCCCCCCACCCCTAAAAAAAAGAGGGAGGTGGACCACTACATAGTCCGTGGTGAGATGGGCATAGCCACTCTTCAGTTTTAGAGCGTGAAGTTCTTATTATTCAAGTTTGATTCTGAAGATGGTGTTTCAGATTTTGTGTCCAAATGCTGTCAAATAAAAAGAAAACACTGAGAGGGGTGTAAGTTAAATCTGTCTTGTTGTGAGTGAATGAAATTCTCAGAGGTGAATGCTTAACCTCAGTGAAATAATAGTATATGTCCCTTGAGAATCACTCCTGGTGATACATAAGTTCACAAAACCAAATGGCATTTTAATTTCTCTTCAATGTTAGTAGCTCCATCTTTTGTTAAACTCTGAGAAAATAATGTGCAATACTTAATACTGCTGTATTATCACAGGTCTATTCAGTTTCACAATGGTAACGTAATACTAGTGAGTGAGCCACCAGGATTACAAATAATTACTCCTTGACAAGCCAAGTAATACAATGTCATGCCAAGAAAGCTTTAAAAACCAAAAAAAGCCCATTATGTTGAAATTGTTATACCCAGTCATTTTCTTGTTTAATAATTTGATTGTCTAGAACAAAAAGGGGATTCGTAGTATTTCTCGCTTGACATCATCACCTCTTCGAGTCGAGATGGTTTGCAAAACAGTGAAGGTTTAGCGTCGTGAGAAAACATTGCCTAAACCGAGGCCGGAGGGGAAAAAAAAAACCAAACAAACAACCCCCCCCCCCCCCAAAAAAAAAACAAAGCTTCACTGAAGAAGAAGACCTTTTATAAACAGTTTTGTTTTTACTTTGAACATTTTGGGGCACGGCATTGGGAGGAAAGATATGAAAAAAAAAAAAAAAAGAAAAAAAAAGGGAGGCACTTGAAAGGTGCGCGCATGGATAGCCTAATAAATCAGAGCGTGTGCGAGTGTGCTGTGGTGACTTCATGTTCTCTTGGTCAGATCTATAACCCCTCGACAGCTGCCCAGGCAGGAGAAACAGAGGCGCTCTGGGACGTGACCTTCCACACAAACACCACAGGGGCCGGAGGCAGAGCGCTAACCCCGCAGCCAAGCTGATACATCACTACCTCCAAAGATGGATTTCAAGCTCTCCGAGACCAAATAAATAAATAAATAAATAAATAAAATACAAACATAAAAAAAAAAAATCTTTTACCGTTGAACGCACACGCGGCGCGTTCTGTGAGTTTTTGTGCGTGTGTGTTTTAAGGTGCGTCGAATGTGACTGCGATACATAAATATGAAAGAGGGCAGAGGAGAGAAACGCTGTGCTAAAAATGAACAGTTTAAGTATCGAGGAGAATATAAAGTATTGTCAAATGTGTTTGTTCTTTGAAGAGTCATGTAATGTTCTAACAGTGTGCTTTGCTTTTTTGTTTTTATCTCACCCATGGAGGAACGGAGATGGCCTGTCTACTGTTCTTTGTACTCAGTTTGTGGTACTAGCCTTAGTTATCAGCAAGGGATGTACATTGTTCATGTTCTTAACATGTTTTTACCTTTCCATCTACCATAAATCAAATAAGCTTGAGCTGAGCCTTGTTATGCCCATAGATGGACACAAGGTTGGTATATTTACTACAGTAATTCATAGTACATAGCAGGCACTGGAAGTATCTGCACAATGGGTTTTGCTTCTGTGTTAAATGTCGATGTCTGGGATTTGGAAAAAAACAAACAAACAAACAAGCAAACAAAAAAACCATTTTCATCACAAAGTGGAGCTATAATTCCTATTGTGAAATAATACAGTTTTTGTTGTTCTTGTTGTTAATATTGTTTTATTCCATGAGATTTTAACATCTCATCTGAGCAGTTTACGATTTGTGTCTTCAATCTGGAAGGTCTGGAAAAAGTCTGGAGGTGAAAAAAAGTACATTTTCACGGTAATTTTGTTCAATATGTGGTGAAAATAGGAGGATGGCCATACCTTCATTAATGAACAAAACTGTCTTCATGTCAGCCCATTTTTTTATTTAAAAAGGTAAATATTGAAATCATGCAAACAAGAGTCAAATGTTTGTAAGACTGGACTTAACACACTTTCCAGAAGGTTCTTTGTGAAATACAGCACAGGTTATGATTATCATACACATGTTACTGTTCTTTTTTTATTATTATTATTACATCTTGAGTTCAAGCTTTGCTTCCTTCAACTCAAATGACTAATTTTATGAAAAACAAACTGAATATTAGCGGGGGAAAAAGTAGAATATTTTAGATTCACGGCCCTCGGTTCAAACATGAACCAGGTTGATCCAACAAATATCCTTGTCAATATTTTTTTTTAACCACTTCACCAAGGGAAGTTTCAAATGATCTTGTCTGTGGCTCAGTACAACATGCTTTATTAATCCACTGGAGGTATTATCACAAAGATACTATATACACTCTAGAGTTCCAATTTACAAAAGCCTTAAGTATATGTTAAAACTTTTCACTTGTGCTTATGAGCAAATTACCAGTCCTTACTGGTGCATAAAAAGTACCTTAACCAGTCACAGGTTGTGTTACGTGGTTTGCACAAGTTAAATCTTACGCCAACAAGCTGGAGGCTTTGGTAAATCAGACGCTAGGTTGGTTAGAATTTGCCAACTGCAGAGCCTGGCAAAAAAGGAGAAAAAAAAAATATCAGCTGATATGAAATAAGAATTCACCTGAAAGTTTGTTCTGTTTTTGAACATTTAACATTCAGCTGTCAGTGGCAACTGGCAACTGACATGACAACTGTAAAAAAAAAAAAAAAAGAAAATCTGGAAAAAATAAAGGGAGAGGATATGCAATGCTTTGGAATTCCGAAGAATCCCATGAGTTGTAAGAATGTCAACAAAGAAAGTTTCATTTCTAGACAAATGTCTAACGTAATCTCCCCTCTCTCTTTCTTTTATTGGAAACTGGGTTAAGAGGATCTGTCTTTTTCTTAAGGATTTGTTTTTTTCTTTTTTTCTTTTTTTTTGTCTTGAACTCAGTCCCTTCACTCACACTTAAATAGTCTCCTTCATTACATGGAGCACTGATATTGAACTGAATTATTAAATAATAAGTGTTAAAAGTGCCAATAGCTCAATATGAGAAAAAAATTTGATACAATTCAGAATTTTACATTTTGTACAGAGAAGATTCCCTTTTTTTGGTGAAATCAATTGTATCCTCTTTAAACATGCGCCTTAATGGTGCAATTATACAGAAATTGTGCCATATTAGTCAAGGGCTGCTCACCACTGCAGTCCTTCCCCTTTGGTTTATCTATAGAAACTGTAAGAAACTGAGATTTAAAGCATTAACCGTCTGGATTTTCTTTTTTTTTTTTTTGGTATATCTTTTAGTCCCCATTTTCTGGTGTCCTTTAAAAGACACATCTCCCCCATTCAGAAATAAATAATCTTTTCCAAACCCCCTCCAGCACCGCCCCCCCCCCACCCCATACCCATCCTGTTTCTTCTGTCCACCCCCCCCCCAACCCCCCCTTACCGTGTCCAGTCCCTTATCTGTGCCAGGATCAATATCTCTTAACATCTTACTTATTTTATTACTGCTTTTGGTTTTCTGGGGGACTGATTGAGAGTTCCTCCGAGGAAATCTTTGGTTTTGCTTAAGTGTCCGTGACATTTAATCATGATTTTCCTTGCCGTCTCATTCCGGCCAGTCAATCAGCTAATCCACCTCGATTGATTCGCTGCTTTCGCTGATGGGCTTACACTCGTTGGGCATCCTTTGGTGTCTGCTCAGCTGGGTGGCCTGTGTGAAGCTCCTGTCACACTTCTCACACCTGAACACACACACACACACACACACACACACATGCGTGCGTGCACACACGTACACACAGACAGACAACACACAACAGCATTCAGAGAGGTTGCATCGCAAGCAAGCTCATCCGTACGCCAACTTAATGACAACCGACACATGAAAGTGGCTGAGAATCATTGTGGGCCAGAGGGGTGTAATTGCTGCTCCTGCGCCTCAGGCCTTGATGGCGATGATAGGTGAAAGCCCGAACGCTTCACAACACAGGGCCCCTTGTCAATAATCTAAGAGGAGAGGGATTCCCTCTGGAGGGGCCTGTCTAGATAAGGCCCCCCCCCCCCCTCCTCCCCATGTCATTGTCACTTAAAACAGATAAAGAACAAAAAGAGATTTTCGGTAGGCTGGCTATCAAAGAGAGCATCTCCTGTCATTTAGCGCTTAGCGGGTCCGGTAATAGCATGCATAGCGGGCAACTGCTTATTCAGCTGGTTGTAGTTTGTGTATTGAGTTGTTATTTCGGACTGGACAGTTGATTGCTCTGGGTTTTAAGAATTGTCTCTAATTGGACTCTCTAATGTCTGGAAACACTTGTGAATCACTCTGGAATCTATCAAAAGTCCCGTCTAAAATAACAGCTGAGACTGACTGTACAATACTTCAGTTAGATGGGTCACAAACACATGTACGTATGTTTATGTGACTGAATGGTCTATTTGGCTTATAACATCCATATCAAGTTTTAACATCTAGTTTTGATAAACATCATTTAGCTGGAAAAGTGAATAATGAAAGTAAACCGAGCATGTGATGGCTTAAAATATCATAATTCGTCATGTCTGGAAAGTTGTTTCATTTTGGGTCATTCTTGAGTCAACACGTATTTATTTATTATCCAATAACGATTCATCATTAATGAATAAAACCTCATCGACATGTACAAAAAACAAACAAGAATTTCTAAAACTAGACTAACAACAGCAGAAGAAATGAAAGACAGAAAAGTTGCAGACGGAACAGAATCATCTTGGTGATGTCGGAACGGTCGAAAACTGCTCTGCGTCCTCAACAAATAGAAAATGCCAGCCTTATTCTATCAAGCATATCAGTTCAATGAGAATAACTCAAGCGTATTGATTGACTAAAGATTTCTAGGGTGTATTCATTAATGTCTTTATGAGCTTCTTCCTCTCCAGAGCAACCAAAATGCTGATGACACATTTGTGTATCACTGATTGCTTATTAGATAGCTGATTTGTTACTGGATTGGTCTGCTCCAAATCACCCACCTCTTCACATCGCAATTGCTGGCAAAGTGACATAGTTTCACTCATGGGAGGTGTTTGGGAGCAGCCATCCTATTTAGAGAAACGGAACACAAAGCAATATCTGTGTTTCTCAATTTATATGCAAAGAATCTATTTATTGTTCATTGTTGGTGGACATTAACGAACTGAGACATTGTCTCTACTGTGATAAGAGTACCGCACTGGTAGCAATACTTACTGGCATGTGTTGCAGTTCAAAATTTTGAAACTCTCTTATAATACGGAATCATCTGTAAAGCTAAACTGTTTGAGTTTAGTTGCTGTGAGACCTTCCTAATTCTTAATAAAAAATGGTGGTTAAAATTCCTAAGGTTTTCAATTCAGATATTTTCTCGATCATATGTTATTATACTCTCCATACTTATTCCTGAGGATTTATGATTGTTTGTGTTTTGCACATAAAGATACATAGTATTTAGGACCTTTTAAATGTCTAAAGACATGGATCGTGGGAAAGCAGATGTACTGGGAGCCAGACTGTGCTGTACACCCCTCCACACACAAACTAATATTTAAACACGAAAAACTGGTTGGGAAGTCATGCTTTGTTTCTTTAATTATGATCCTGTCGACGACCACAACCTTTTAACTTAACAAAAAGGAGCACGTGTTCAGGTATGGCTACGAACACAAACCAATCCCATGGGCTTTTGAAAGAAAATGGTATGTCAGTCAGTAAGAAAAAACTGTCCACGGACAACCTTCAACTGTCAAATCAATATTTTCATTCTACATGTTCTTTGCATTCCTTGAAATTTTGCCCTTGTTTGACTTTTATGAAGAGCAGGAATGCAAAGAGAATTACATATGTTCTTCTGTTCACTTTTAACAACAGTTTAATGGGTTGTATTCCGTGGCAGACAATGTTCCTCACACAACTGTAGCACTTTATATTTACTTACACGCTGAATTTGATTAAAATCTAGTAAAGAACACTTTGATTTTTTTTTTTTTCTGGGGAATCCATGAATCACTTTGTGAAACACTGGATAGCATTGTTTTGGTACAATAACTACTCCAATACCTTTAATTAGTGTTGCTTGGTGGCTTTATTGAAAACATGACATGCATTTGGTGTTAAAAAAAAAAACCTGTGAGTCAAAAAGGTCACATGTAAGTAGTACCCATTGACTTAAAAGAAATCTATTAACCGCTCTACCCTTAAAGGTTTTTTTCCTAACAGTAATCTGTGTATTTTATTTATTATTACTTATTATGGTTAATGGGCTTAGTCCAAACTGGGACTAGAAATATGGTCTTTTAATTGGCAATGGAAGACTTAGATAGGGATTCCTATCATCCAAATAAAAAGCTTCTCTGAACTAAAATTTGAAAATCTTGTGCCTAAAGTAAGAACTTTATATCTTATTTTACATGCTTTCTCCTAGTTTTAGTTCTATATCTATTTTTGGTTCATATGTTTATCAAGATCTAGCAATGGAAACCAACCAAGGATGCTGTTAGTTTACAATAGCGCAGCATGGGGGTGGGGTGGGGGGGTGAGTTTACATGCTCAGCGTACCAATTTAATGTGTTTTTTCACGTTTAGTTTGAAAACATAAGACGTTATCAAAAAAAAAACAACATTCTGAATGTGTAAAAAACATGGATTTTCATAGTTGTCATATTATAGCACCCTCGGGATTTTTTCGAGCGTATTTTTATTAGCTGACCGGCGTTCCCTCAATGAACTCTCTGCTCATTTTTCCTTCACAGCCTTCAGGGTGGAATGGGTGGGATAAGAAGCAAATCTTTTTTTTTTTTTGTAAAAAATATTGTAAAAAAATGGGGTCTAAGAATCAATGGTACTCACTGTTACTTACTTGAATGGCTTCTCCCCGGTGTGTGTCCGGATGTGGTTGTTGAGCGTGGTGGCCCCAGCAAAGGCACGACCGCAGTAGCCGCATTTGAAAGGTCTGTCACTGGAGTGAGTGACCACGTGGTTACGGAGCTCTGAGGGCTGAGAGAAGGACTGGGAGCAGTGTCCACACTGATACGGTCTGAAAAAGAAGAGGGGGGGGGGGGTCATCCCATTGCAGTTACCATGGTAGCGTGACCCTCATCACACAATGGGGCAAAGAACGTGGTACAGTCATCTATCAATATTTTCACTTTCTCTGGGACTGTTCAGCGTGCTTGGTTTCTTTGCTGCTTTTGTCTTTTACACTCTATATCTTCAACTGTAAAGATCTCTGATCATTATTAGCCTATTCACGGTTAATCACGAGGAGCAGATAACAAATCACAAATTTATCGACAATAAGACATAACAAAGGAAAACACTTACGGGGATAATTAGATTCATTGACAACCAAACTCTATCGTCAATCATGTTATTTATTTGGTCAGTGAAACAAACAGTCCTGAAAAAAAAAATTCAATGTTTTCTTTCCTGAGAAAAAGAAAAATGTATTTTGTACATAATGATTTCATATTATATAATAACATCATGTGTGTATGAATGATCTGATACTTAACATTAATTTTGCCCTCTCTGCACTGCGTCATACTCAATAAATGTGTGTTGGCAAAATCATATTCTGTGTGACAGAGACCACAATTAGGAAGTTTTTCTGTGAGGCATTGCATTGATTGTGAATATTTTATCATGATAAATGTTTGGAGAGTATTTACTGCTGCAGCATTTGTGATTAATGTCGGGTTATTGTTTATAGCTATGTACTAAGCCTAGTGGACCAGAATATTTGAGATAAATAAGACATTATATTCTAAGAAAGCGGTAGGTAGTTTCTAGATGCCAAAGAATCAAATATAAAAAAGTTCACATTGTGCAGACATAATCAAAATAGTTACAGCAAGGTAGAAATTTGACGTTTAAAATCAACTGAATGGAATAAATTGAATCTAATGCTGTTAATATCTAAATTAATTTAAGTACCAATGATCAAAAATCACAAATTTGAAATGACATATATTCCATTCGGTTACTCAGGCACTGTACTGGTGATCTGTACTGTTCTTGGATGTTAAATGTTTGTAATAAACTACACTACTTAGACAGGTCAGAGTCATTTGATCTCACCCAGCCTCCCCTGGCTCGATGAATTTATGTTGCGTAAGGTGCTGATATAAGAGTCAAAGACATCGTAAAGTTCTGGTATGAATGTACATACTCGTAAGACAAAGTTATGCGTGTAACCCAGTTATTTTGATGTTTGTGAGTCTATTCCTTTGCACGCTGTTATCATGTTTGTTTCAGTCAGCGTCACTTAAGAAAAAACTGGTGTTTCCATAACGTCCCAATGTGGATTAAAAGCTTTTACAATTCATTTATTACTCTGTCCTACGTTTCCAGAACAAACTGAACTGAACAAAGGGGCAGTTCATAACCCTTTTCACCATGAAAATATTCAGCGAAAACATAAACTCAGGCTGTAAACTGGTTATCAAGCTCCAGAATAAATTGACCATAGATGCACATTGTGTTTCAGACTTTTAAACTTTTGACTTCAGGGGAGAGGAAATAAAGATACCAAACGTGTGCCAAATAATGAACATCATTTGGTCTCAGTAGTTCAATGAGGTCTGTTAAAATTTATGAAAACTGCTCCATCGACGTCGTAAATAATCCGTGGAAGTCTTCACTCATTAATTGTACACACACACATACACACACACACACACACACACACACACACACACACACACACACAAAAAATATGGCCCTCAAAGATGATTGATACAGCAGTGCAAAAACAAGAAAAACACCTCTTGCCGAGAGTAGAGGTCAGCAAAAACAGATCAGCAAAAAGATTTTTTTGGTGATGATCTACAAGAGTAATTTATCTTCTCCAAGATGAGCTTATAAACTCAACATCGATAAATATGTATAAGCCAAAACCCATAAACCATAGCTGAGACCATTTTAAACGGATTCAGAGAGCCATTTGCTGTGAGCACCGGCTCAGCTTCCAAATACCAACAGATCCAGATTCTCCTTGTTCAGCTAAATTTTATCTACACCCCAGGGTCATAAAGTTGAATATTGACAAGCACTCACATTGACTTCAACTCCTGGGTATCCAAGCAACATTTTTCTTCTGTATGAATATTAGTTTATTGAATAAGTGGCATCTGTTTTCCTCTGCATCACAGTTGGGGTAGGTATTTCTTTGTGACAGGGCCAGCTGATTTATAGGTTTGTATGCACTGGGCAAAAAAAATAGTGCTAAGCAAAAAATTTCCAATGCATCCTCCGCTGTATTTAATTAGATCCACAGATGTTACACACTGTATTTGAACCTTAAAACCAACGCTATTAGTGATGCAAAATTCGATATTATATAAAGTGCTGGATTCTGACCAGGCTGGAATGAATAGTATGTATGGTGTTTACAAAGATATTAAGGGTCTTACATTTTTCAGTCCTGTAAAATTCTTAAAGAAAAATGTCATACGCTAAATATGTGTGCTTCCAACGACAATGTCTTTAAAATAGCGATACTGTCCCACTATGTTCCATTACTGAGCAAAATAAATATTTATTAGGATTTTTTTAAAGTTATTCCTCTTCCTGCAATCCCATAACTTTTCTGGAGGAAATTCTCTTCTTAAGATACAATCTGTTTGATCTGGCAATTGTATCTGAATGTGAGGCTGTCTTGACATAATTCACATTTAGAGAGGGTTTTTTTTTTTTTTATGCATATGTTTTTGACCGCTAGGCATAGCGTCCACTCTCTTCTCCGTCGTGACAGCTCATTTGAATTAAAAATGATGTAGTTCAGGCTTCCAAAAAAAAAAAAAAGAAGGGTAACAAAAATGTGCCACAGCTCAGACATTCAAATAACTTCCATCGAGACTCTGTTGTAAACGAGCCTAAGTTTCACCACTCTATTAAAAAGCATTGCCTTCTTACTAAAGCCAACTAAAAAAAAAAAAAAAGCTAAACTCTCAGCAAACAGAGGGATTTACGATGATGGAAAAATGGACGTGACCATTATGTGACCATGTATAAACGGTTTCATAAGCATAAGCAAAACTGATTGTACTGATTAAGGGGTGCAACATCTACCAGTCTCTAGCATTAGCTGAAATTTTTCTGTTTGGCTTGCGTTTAAGACAAATATTCACTCATGTTATCTAAGCGTATAAAAAAAAAAGCTAGCCCATCCCAGACATACCAGAGGTGATTTAAAAGGGCAGAACACTGCCCCTCGTAAAATCATTGCTCCGCAGTCACTGAGTTGTCAAATCCACTTCTCCGACCACAGGAAATAAAACTGAATGTTCTAGCTGAATCATTTAACAGTTGAAAGCTGACTTACATCAACATGAATATTTTTGTTATTCAACATATGTCTGGATTTAGTAATTCGCAGCCCATTCCTCGTGGACCTCAAGTCGTTCTACATCTTTTCTCCACTAACAAGTCCACCACCATCAACCAGTTCAAATGTTTCATCATTTGTCCGCTGCATGACATAATACAGCTGTGCTGGTACTCAAATTAGAATTATGGGTGAGTTCAAGAACCGAATTGGGAATTAAATACAAGATGAATTGACTTTACCTGTCAGGGTTCTGCGGGCACACGTGCATTTGGAGCAGGATCCGTTGGGTAAAGGTTTTAAAGCACTGCCCACACTTCCACAGGTGCCAGTCGCTGAACTCGGTGCTCAGTTGACTGGTAGATGTGGGGCTGGCCAGCACGCGCTGGTTTTTGGAGCTCAACTGGTTGAAGCCTGACTCCGTATGTCCGGATTTATCCAGCAGGGAGAAGCTTCTGGAGCAGGGGGAATGAGGGAAGACCATGGAACGCAGCAGAACCATGGAGGAACCTTTGCCAGACTTACTGAAAGGCTGCAGGGTCTCTTGCCTGGACATGGCTTCTATTACAGTAGCTGGCACATTCACTGTTTCAAATGCAAACACAAGAGTTTGTGTTTTTAGCTTGTGAGAAAAAGCCCTAGAAGTCAATGGCAAATGTGTATTCCAGCGTCCTACTAAGACATAATAAATAAGCATGGAAATTTGCAAAATCAATACAAGTCATTTATTCACCAACAGACAGGCAACATGTCTTGTTACAACACTGTAGTTTCAGCCAAACTTCAGCAAAAAAAGTACTTTTACTCTTGTTTTTCTCTCTATCAAGATGTTTTGGAACTTAGATTTTTCATTGTAAATTAACATTGACTTTCTCCCATGGAAAAAGCAAACTGGGTAAAAAAAAAGAAAGAAAGAAAAAAAAAAAAGCACAGTTGATTTAATCCGTCTTTTTTTTCGATTGGATCGCTGACAATAAAATTGGAGTCTTCTTAATGCTCTCTTGTTTACATTTAAAATAGAATATTCAACCACTAATGAGTATGTGATTTGTGCAGCGGCAGTTTTATATGAAAACCTTATATTTGAGAGGACAGTGCCGATGTAAGTCATCCTTAGATAAACTACATTCCACATTCTTTGTAGCGCAACACGCTGTGTACACAAACATAGCATTACCAAACTGTAAGCTGAGAAATGTGGGACAGGAGAAAGGCCTATCTTATTTAATAAAACCATTGCATCAAATGTAATAGAAGTTGAATTATTCATCTCTGTGCATAGTTTGAATGTGACAGGACGGATCACTGCTGAATTCAATGCATTAGATGTGTGATTAAATAGAACTTTTCCAAAACAGGCAAAAAGACATTTTCTCATAGAGTTCATCTCGAGTCATGTATATGGGGATGAGGGATTTAGGAAACTGATACAATTTATGTTCAGATCCTTCAAGTATCACTAAAGTTGATTCCCTCAAGTGCTTTGAGATTTTACAAATGATCTCCAATGGTTTAATGCAATGCTGCCCATATAGCAAGCAATGAACAATAGTATTTTTGTCTTCTGTAGCGGCACTCAACCACACATTTCGGTAAAAATAAAAAGATGCCAGTAATAAGTTGCTTGCTTCATTTTTTTATATTGTCCTTGCTAACCGCTGATTAACACCAGTAAAGTAATTGTTAAGGAGCAACTAGTAGATGAGTTTAAGTTCAGAAGTGTTTTCTATACACACCACTGCATAAATGATTGACTGTGAAATATTCAGACTGATGAACCATGTGACTCTTTCAACTGGATTTGACCAACTCAATATTCAGGCTTGCTACAGAAAGCATTTAATTGGTATAGAATACAACCAAACACTGTGAACAATGCTTCAAATATGTATATTGGAAGTATGTATGTGTTTACTGCCCTCAGATGTGATTTTATAGCAAACTGCTACCCAGTACAAAAAGAGTTTGATTGTATTTGACGATGTATGTCTAAAAGAGCTAGATTCAAGGTTACAGGAGACGGAACTTTTTCCTTTTTCTCCCGAGAACAACATCTTTCAGTTATAGTATTGTCTCTATTAAATTATACTGTATACTTCTGAGAACAGTTTTGAGGCAAAGGGAGTTGTCTAAACAGAATAGCAAGCAGACTGAAGTCATAAAATGTCTCCCATGTAAACACTCAACTGTCAGGCCCTGTCAGTTGTCCAGGATTTCCATTGGCCCATGGTTTCCACAGAAACAAGACTGAACTGTATGGGTTATGTGCTAGTTTATATTGCACACATAATTTATGTCCTTCCATGTGCAAATACAAAGAATTTTGAATCTATTAGACACACTACTGACCTGAAATGCTCTAAAATCATAAAGATAACCATAAACTTTTTTCAGTTATTTTACATTTATTTAAGTACATTTATTTAACAAATATCAATGGTGCTAAGCTGTATAATTGCAAATGACTACTTCATTACCAATTCATTACTGAATGTATATGCTCTGTGGAAACTCCATGGAAACGTCATGAAAACTCCATGGTGCAATTGCAATTACTGAATGCCTTTTGGATGAATGCATCTGTTTCGTTCAATTTATTTATTTATTGTTGGAGAATTTAATACCTATTCTAAATCAGCAGGCCATTTATATAGACATTATATTGGAATATTAATCTCATCAAACATCTGAGTACATCAAACACCTGAGTTTAAGGTAAGTTGGAGGGGATGCTTTTGTAAGGAGGTGAGGAACTCACAGTTTTCATCTTGGGCAATGCACTGCAGCGGAATTCCAAAGAATGAAGTGTAGCTGTCATTGTACCAGACCAGGAGTTCTGTTCCCCGAGGAATGTCCATGCAAGCTCTGTAGAAAATACATGACCTGAAGAGAGAATCACAGTCAAAGTTACTGTCAGATGACACTAATCTTTTTCATTCATCTTCAAGATCAATTGCGATACCACTGTTAAAATGTTTAAAAATTCGTTTTAATCAATGGCCTCTGTAATGAAGACATAGGCTAAACTGTTCGGAATATTTAACAAGTTTCTGAACTTTTTTGTCGTTGTTGTTGTTGCTGTTGTTTTTTAGTATATGTGCGCTTAATGGCGTGTAAGTGTGCAAACTTGCTACAGAGTTATTTTCCTCTCCTGTGAGGTTCAATACTTAGGGGCACGGGCCTGGAGATTTATGGAGAAAACAGAGAGATGCAAAGCCGTATTTAATGAACAAGCCTGAAAATAAAAGGCTTTTCATACTTCGGTGGCAGAAAAATATGCACTTGTGAGGGTATTTTGTCACCGTAAACTGACCCCTAACAGTGATGATGCAGTGATCAATAAGACCATGTGGAATTTCTATATTTTATTTTCATGCTAGCAAAAACTACATCCATCTTTAGATTTATTGCCGCGCTTCTATAAGCATTTGGCAGACATTTGCAGAACATCTTTTCATATATTTCAGAAAACATCAGCACTATGAATATAGCTTTTAAAAAAAAAAGAATAACAAAGAAGAAGAAAACTACAAATATTTGACAATACGCTCCTTTGGTCTTTGTAAGAGCTGCTGAGGTCGGTGAATTTTATTAATTCTTTCCACCACGACATAAAAATAAAACAAGGCAAAGCCCATAAATCACACACACTCATAACCCCTGAGAAAAAAAACACAAGTATACCGTGTACTTTATACGCTTGTAACAGTTTGTCTCTCAGTTTGGCCTCACTTAACATAAACACTGTAGCACACAAATAAATGTACTCGCACTAAATGACTCAGCTGGCCGTTGAAAGAGGGCTGTTTTTGGAGCGATGGGTGGTCTAGCCGCACTTTCGGAGGAGGGTGAAGGAGCGTAAATGTATACCCATCCTTTACAAGCCTGCCGTCACTTCCAAAAAAATTCGGCCCCGCCATTGTAGCTCCGCCGAGTACATCAAAGGAATTTTTCCCTCTTGGATAACATTTCCCTCGCTGACATGTATTTAGTATTGTGGTTGGATGACTCATAAAGACAACTGCAGGGCGTCCCAGAGCGAGCGAACTGAAGAGCATGCCAGCACACATTATTGTCAGGGCAAAACAAAACAGCTATCTGAGGGTCAATCAATCAAACGCTGCTTTGAAGAGAATTCCATTACAATATTGAAAATCATAACATATAGAATTCAAACCAGCTGACTGGTGGACATCTCCCATACAGCTTGGAGAAGCGGAAAAAAACTGTTCCCCGTTTGTCTTACATGTAACTCGCGTGTGTTTTGGAAGACAACACGATCTCAGAAAGGATCTTTTAGTAACACTTTTATATATTCCCTTATGACTGTAATGTAACAGCTTGTATACTTTAAATGCAAGTTCATAAAAACCATTTAAAGTAGATGTATTCATGTATTACCATTCAACAGGTTCACTTGTGCAGGTTAACCTTTGCATTATACACCTGACTAATTAATGCTGATGTGCATATATTTGGATGAATTTAATGTGCCGGACCTGTACTGGACCACCATCATGTTCTGCTCCCCACAATGCCGGGCACAGCGGATGTACCTCATCCAACTCGATTTGCTTGGCTCATTGCCATCAATAAAGTGCTGTAACGTCCCCTCCTGGTCGTAGATCTGCAAAACAGACCAGCGTTCCACAGTCATTCATCATCAGCATTTTCATGTGATAACAACAACAACAAAAAAAAGTTTTAGGAAAAGTATTGGAGTGTAAAAATTTACAACCACAGAAAACAGTTTGCGAAGACAATTAGAAGAGCGAGACCTACTAATGTTTAGATTAACTACAGTCTACTACTGGTGTCTCTTTAAGTAAGGTTCTAGCTTGGCCTTAGTCTATGGTTAAAATTTTTTGCTTTTGAAGCTTAGTGTACTCGTCTCTGCTTCTCCCCTGGACACAGTTCAAACCTTAACTGGGTTGTCCATGACAAACATACTGGTTTAGCCACTGATTACTCATTATAATGTCATTTTTCCTGCAAAGTTCTGACTTGAGAGATACACAAAAGATGAATGTCCAAACGAGTAGTGCACATGCGGTCCTTTATATGAATATTCAACTGATTTGTTGTAATTAACTGTCTGCTTGCCATATTAAATTGTGCTCTGTGGTGTAAAGTTCTAACTTGAAAATATTCAGACCAAATATACATCTGAATGAACAAAAATATGCTTTTTGCTTTTCTTTATCACAGGATATTGCAAAAGTATATTGACCTTTTTTAAAGTATAATCTCTCTTTTTATGTATGTCCTTTTCTTGACATGTAGAATCTCATTCACAATATACTCCTTCTTCTGATTCACAAAAAAATTGTAGACATATCAGCAATGGATTAGCCCAAAAAGCACTCACACATAAACACACACACACACACACACACACACACACACACGCACGCACCCCTCCATTATACATTTAATCACCCGAATTATGTAAGATATCACTTGTACTCCCTGGCTATGTTATCTTTGGATCAGAAGTAGTCAGCTTGTTTTTTAAACGTATACTGCAGCGATATCTCTTGTGCTGTTCATTCATGCTGTGTGTGAGTAAGAGATTGGAGTCTTGTCACAGGACTCCCGCTGAATGGATGAGATTTCAGGACCCCCTGTGACCCCATTGGATCCCTGACAGTGAGTTGGTCTGTGGTGATTCCCCTTGCTTATCCTCGTGGCTTTTCTAGTGAACCTCTCCCGGCTTTGACAGCATGATAGAACACTCAGACATTGCTTACACGAAAAGCAGTTTGTTACACAAGGACCCGACTGGCCCTCCAGCTGTTTTATCGGAATGTCCACAGAGGAAGGAATTCTTTTTTTTTTTTTTTTTTTTCCCTGTGTTGTTTAATTCTTCTGAATAAATAATTTCATAAAGACATAAACAAACCAACATATTGTTTAATACTTTCCAGACAGTTTTTGCTTCCAGAATATTCTCTAAGCTTGAATTTGGCTGGTTTCATGTATAGGATGTGTGCAGGGTTTCGGGGCTGATGTTTAGAGAGTGTTTGTCTTACTCTTCTACTGGTTTTACCTCATCTTTTTCTGTGATTATACAGCAAACTAAACACTGTTATATTGTCCTTGATCAAAAGGCCTTTCCACTTAAAATAAAAAACAGAAGAACATTTATAAGGTATTCCAATGTAATAGCAACATGAGTTTCACAGAGTAGTGAAGCTTGACAGATTCTAATTAAATCATTTGCTATTTGGCAAAGCTTTAGGATATACAAACACACACACAGAGAGAGAGAGAGAGAGAGAGAGAGAGAGAGACACACACACACACACAAAGGCACATATCATGAGTGATCAGACATGCCTGTGTGTGTGTGTGTGTGTGTGTGTGTGTGTGTGTGTGTGTGTGTGTGTGTGCGCGCGTGTGCGCCTGTGCGCGTGTGCGTAACAGCTTGTAATGAACCATTCCGCACATGTGATCAGAGCAAGTCACTGAGCCTCCTCACTTCACCGATAGCAGATGACAAATCAAAAAAATTGGGTCTACTTGAAAAACTCCTGACAGTCCATTCATTTCTCTGGTCCGTGGAGCAGCACAGTGTTTGACTTGTCCCATCCCCAGCTTTTTGATGCTGGAGCTTCTCCAAAGCTTTCCCGCTGTGAGAATCAGATCCTCCCTCCCAAATCAAGAGAAAGATATATCCCCACCCCACTCCAACATATCCCTCTCTCTCTCTCCCTCTCTCTCCCTCTCTCTCTCTCTCTCTCTCTCTCTCTCTGTTCTATGCTTGAAAGCTTTCTAGCTGTTATTTCACCCCCGTTTATGTTTCAGTCGGTCAGCGTGTCTTAAGCAGAGCACAAAATGTTTTACTCACAAAAGTATTTGAGGGAAGATAAAAAAGAAAAGATGTGTTTATGTTGTACTCATGCTTTTTAGAGTTCAAATATTTTATGATATGATGAGAGGCTTCCTGTTTCACATCTCAACGTGATAGGGTCATCTGGATTTCATCTACGTGTCAACACTTGCGTACGGGGATTTTTCCAAAAAATGATTGTATTTGTACTTACTTTAACTGTGTTTTACAAACTACTGATCATCCTTAATTCATACATCAGTCTGAGACACTAAAAAAACGGTCAAAGGTGCATTTTATCCACTGTCAGCAAAAGAGCTAATAAAAAGAATTATACACTAAATTCATTCCATGAGCCCATCGCACTGTAACACTTTTAAGGTAAGACCCATTGACTGACTGCTTAATATTGACCCAAAAGAAAATGTGATATACAACATCGCGGGCTAGAAAACAGACTTTGATTGATAGCCGTCATTGTGGCCCAATGCACTCAGTGGGGCTGGTTGGTTACAGCTCTAAGTAAGAATTACAGTAAACACCCCATAAAAGTGATCTATGTCATCTAGATCTCCACACAGAAACACACACACACACACACAACCCAACACCAACCTCTGCCATTCATTCAACTGCAGCATACACTAATTCCACTTAAAATGTATCGTTAAAACAGGAATGTAAATATGTGTTTGCAGCGATTATTCAAAAAACTGCGTATAGTCAAAATTCCAGAAAAATAACAGGATTTATTCAGTAGCCAATTTTCAGTGACTATGTGCTTATTTAAAAATGTAGGTAAACTAAATATACAAGATAAACTAGTATTTCCATGAACACATATTAAAATATGCATAATTCACATAATTCACATTTTTAAAAAAAAAAAATGTAAACACCTCGGTAAAATAAAAAGCCTATTGATTTATCAAGGTTGTACCAGCAGTAAAACACAGTCTGTACCACGCCAAATGGCACCCTTTTCATATGGCCTCAATCTCTACAGTCTGCCCCTGCATTATTAATTTAAGAACATATGTGACCTTGAGCCATCTCTCCATGCTAAACAACCCTGCCCGCCCCCGTGCCCCCATGACATCTCACTTTATGGAAGAGGGTCTGTTTATTACCGAGGTGAGCCCTGTCAATAGCTTTGCTGAAATCTGTCTATAGCTCACTGAACCAATCAATTTTGTAAATGATTGCAATAATCAAGGAAATTGCCTTATTTATAAATCTCTGCGTACAGCATTTTAATGACTGCTCACAGTTAGTGCTGAGGTTCTGGAATGAGAGAGAAGTGTTTGTGTGGGGCGTGGATCATTTTTGACCGATATTATTTTTATAACGGCTGATATGAGGCATTGCACGGCCAAATATAAGCAAAATATGCACATGAATCCTAAAGAACAATGATCCTTAATTGTTCAGAGGTAAGAGCAGAAAAATTTGAGAGTGCGTGACATCACTCCTTTTCTGTGCTCTGAAAACTAGACAGATAAATAAACAACTGAACAGATGAATTAACGCCAACAAAGGGAACAGTGAAAGTCTGTATATTCGACTTAACTGTTAACAAACAAAAGGACGTAGGTATGCCCATTCACAAAAAAAAAAAAAAAAACCCTCATTTATCAATAGTTTTTGATTCTCTGTGCCTGGCAAAGAGAGAAACTGCACTAGCTTTCGTGATATATAGTGGAACACTGACACACAGTTCCACCGCTGAAGAGGCAGACAACCGAGGCCATACAGAGAGGTGCAGTGCTGAAACACTACCCGCCCTCCATTCTCATGTTTACTTTCCCACTGGCTGGTGAGAAGTGGGGAAGATTACAGTTTCTTAGTAGCTCCACTTCTTTCGGCCATTGATCCGTCTGCGTTCCTGTCACTGCCTTACTTACTGCTCAATCTCTCTGGAGCGACATTTACAGCACGCTGATTGGACCCCGTCACCACCCCGGCTGTAAATCGTCCTTGAACGGCCTCTGCGTCGATGGTCTCGGCGTGGAGAGATCCAAAAGACAGGCACGGCCTGACAGTCACTTGACCCCGTGCCCTTCTTATGGCGAGTAAATCAGCCCCCGCCAGCCGTTAGACTGGAGGGATCCTGCTCAGCGCGATGCAGACTGTGGGGTCAGAGGTTATGCTGAGTCTGGTGAGTGGGACACTACGGTTAATGGGAATCGCGTTGGCTTATCTGAGGAAATACTTACCGCCCATCACCGAGCAACAGGCTGGCATGTAAATGGACCCTCCTCTGATTAACAATGCACTGTGTGTACAACGCATAAGGTGATAAAGCTGCTCTCTTATCTCTTCAAATGTATTAAAACACACTCATGGACTGCAGTATGACTTTTTTCAACATGGTTTTAGCTCATTCCCTAGCAAAATTTTCAGGGGGAAAAAAAAACCTGCTAAACTGAGAGACCATGTGAACTGTCTCACAACATTCTCTTGACCAAAGGGGGAGCCGAACATTTAAAAGAGGGTTTTGCTTCAGTTCAGAAGATGAAAGCGAAATTGCACTAAATTGATTGATGAAAAGTCCCTGGCTAGTTCAATGGACTATGCTATCCTGGGATGATTCCATACGGTGAGGTCAGACGTGAAAATTTAGATGACTGGGCAGCTGGCCTAAAATACCTAACAGTGTATTGAAGAAAAAAATCAATCAGAGAGTGATTTGTCATAAACTGACATAAGCAATCATAAATGGTTATTTGCAATGTTATGTTTCTGCTATGTAAAGTTTATGCTACATTACATATAATAATATGTAATAAATGAATCCTTTCTCATTACTCTAGCATATAGACACAGACACAATTCTTTGCACCAGCAAGCAAAATGCAGCCAACTATCATTCACAACTCGAGTGAGCTCAGACAGATACTCATGCCACAGCGAAGATCTGTGAATATTTGCATAGTTAACACATGACATACTGGACTGTTGCTTAAGAGACAAACGATTTGCTAGAGGCAGACTGACTTGATGTAATAATTTAAGCAGCATGACACAACGATGATGCAATTTTCAATGGTTATTTTCAAATAAGGGTTTCTACTAGTTATTACAAAAGGAACTGGCTTTAAGTAATATCAGCCAGTGCAGCGTTGGCCACTTGAGACAGAGTTATAATGAGGCCCAGAGTAACTCTGAACAAAGCTAACTGAGCGAAAAAGCTGGCATACAACTATGTAATTTCCTATTCAACATCACATCAACAAAGCACCAAATCACATCTTGCCAGCAGGTTCAAGGTAAGCTCTGTGGTCACTGAAGTCTGTTTTGCATCATAAGGGAAAAAACAGGGAAAAAAATCACAGTATCTAATATTGATTTGAATTGACCTTGTCAGCTCAAGATATTTAGGTGTAACACTCTCTTGAAATTTTTGTGACACTAATACACTACAAAATGTCTTAAAAATGTCATTGACAGTTACCTCAAGCACACATAACTGTTTGCGGTTATGACATAAAAAAAAAACACTAATTCGGAAAGATTTGGTGATATCCTTTCTATCCTTTCTTTCATTACAGAATATGTTGAATGCAACTTTTCATCATGACGAACCTATATCACTCATCTCCTCTCTGAAGTACATCGGGTGCCGATCGATTGGTTAAACTTGTAATTACAGATTTTCTTCTGAAGTTCACTGTCACATAGGGCCTTATTGATCACATGTCAATAAGGTGAACCTCGATTGTATTTGACCCTCTATAACGCGCATGTAATTTCTGGAACAGGAAAAAAAAAAGAAAACAAAGTAAACTCTGAAGTACTGATCAAAACAGTTACTGAACATTTGAATCATGAGACTGTTTGCAGTAGCAGAGTATAATTTAAATCAATAACCTAAATTATAAGTAAATACATTTTCCAGAAGAAACCACTAAAGGCTAAAGAACAAGAATATTCTTTTCATTATGCAGACCACAATGTCATATTTTTAAATTTAAACTGCTTTCAGCACCTTTTTTTTTCTCCTTTTTTTTTTTTTTTTTGCTTTTATTGAATTTAACGGTAAGTAAAAATATTCCTCTATAAGACCAGCGTTTGTCTTGTGGAGTCTGATAGACTTTTAAATAAAGCTGTTTCTCCCTCTATATGCTTTCTCACACAACAAAGCCCCAGATCATAGGGGAAATGGACCATAAAATAACTTAAATGACAAATTATCTGGCTTTCCGTGGCAATGAACCAATGTTAAACATGTCACTTCCATACTGACAAATACAAAATAAAAATAATTATCCTGGCCTGGGGCCTGAGTTCCTAGAAGAACACCCAGTGGTCCTGTCTTAAAGGGTATGATATCAGAGTAGTCTGTCATGTCCGTGAGGCAATGGCTAACATAAAAGGCAATGCTAAGAACCTTCTGGATGCCAACAGAAAATGTTGGTTCTAAGTATCAGTGTCTCGTTTCTTGGCTAAATCCAATTTGTCTTCATCAGATCTTAAAGTGTTTGTCTTATTAGTTTTCCTTTTATGGCCTGTACTCCATGACAGATGGCAAGGCTATTTTTAAAGTCCAGTAGAGTACTTTATGAATTACAAGAATGAGGATCATTTTCACGGAATTTTTAATGCTGTGACTGGAATTTTGTGGCATATAGTAAAACCTCACATAAGATTTTTATGATATGTAACAACAGTTCCATAATATGTAACACTACAGTTACCTATTGAACTAGTAAATGTGATGCAAGCTTCATTTTGACATAAATTTGTATTATGTTTATATTACAACTCGTACAGGTTTACAATAACCCAAAACACTTCTTCATACTTATTTAACACTAGACCTGATTAATGTAGCACCCTCTGTTAAAAATGATATAAGTTAACTACAGTACACAATCAACCAGAAATACACTGAAACAGGACAGGGATATTTCTATTGCAGTATATTACAACATGATACAGTATATATTTTTAAGCTCTTGATGTTCCTGTCTGAGAGTGGACACTGTACATGCCTGATTGGAACAAGGCGGGAAAACAGTCCAAAAAGTCTGAGAAAGAGAGATGTTACAACAATCAGCTGACGGATGCTTAGCCATGACACCACAGTCCCAACAAATTTGTGTCATTTGTGGTGCAGGAACATCAACTGATGTGAATAAGCACCATGAGCGTTTTAAGATCAGTCAAAAATTTTTAGATATATTCTCTGAGGTATTCACCGGTTCTAGATAGATGTAGACATATAAAGAGTAGCACGTCAAAAAAAAAAAAAACCTCACGATGATTTGGGATTTAATGTCAAACACTTAGTGCAGTGTTTCTGCAGCTGAAACAATCTACAGCTTAACAGTGGCCTTCTTAAAGCAGCTGAACACTGTATACAAACACAACTACACAACACAATCTAAGCACAATCAGTTAGTGACCCAGAGCCACGAGTCTGCATCTTCCCAGCAGATAAAAACTAACATAGCAGGATCCTTCTGTCTTAATAGCCTGAAATATAATTTAAACCTCTCAAATGTAACAGACTATGAACGAAGCAAATTGCACTAAAACCCTGGCTGACTAATTGGCTAGTTTAAGAAGTTTAAACGCTACTGTCACTCCAGGGCAACATCAAGCTAAGACATAAAAAACAGAGAACAGCCCTGAATGCATTAATCATTTGGTCATGCTTGGTTTTAAGTAGCCTATTGTAATTACACACAGACTATCAAGACATAAATACTGTATAAATTGATTCTAAACAGCAAAACATTAGTGAAGCAACTAATGTATCGTAACATAGCTCAGCTTTTGAGTGGCCAGCAGCTGTCAATGTCAGGATTTTACTGCTGTTGCTCCTCTACTGAAAGAAAAAAACTTCAAACAAGAGCCAGATGTTGTGGTGTACAACACAATATTGTATTGAGAAAAAAAAAGAGAGAAACAGAGATACAGAGTGGTTAAGAGGTAATATCCAGAACTATATCAAATTTTGTACCTTTTTTTATACCTTTGATAATCAAGATTAAGGTTATTTGTGCCACTAGAAATTAAATGACATAACTTCTTTAATCCTCTCAAAAAAGAGAAGACCATGCCTCCATAACAGATGGAAAAAGTGATAAATAAAATAAATACATAAATGAATAAATCTGAGTGCTATTTTTTGGAAATTATTCTAATAAACTGAAAGTAGCGGTCTGTGTCATTGCTAAACATCAACATTAAAAAGAAGAAGCTTCTTTATCAATCTTGAAAGCAGGAGCGATGTAAAAGCAAAACTATGCGAAAATCACATGTATACATAGTTTATATAATTCATCTCAGGAATATTGAATAAATAATCTAACCTTTAGGATATTAGTCTAATGAACTACTGAAAGCATGACAACGTAGTTGTACCACAGCGCTGGCAAATTCAGCCCCTGATTAATTTCCCATTAGAGTCGCTGCTGATGCGTTCCAGAAAATGTTTCTACTGTTACATGTTATCCTAATTTAGTTCAGTGACGAGATCTCACAGCAAGCGAGCGCCCAACAACATCCACTATGAGGAACAGGCCTGGGGCAAAATGTTTTGCATGGTTTTTTTTTTTCCACGTACCAAAACAGATAACATGGTTTCTGAAAACAGGGAAAGTCTCAAGAGAAAGCTTTTGGGTGCTTAAGAATATTAGATTCCTGCGTTTTTTGTTTTTTTTTTTCCACCGTCACCCACCTCCGTTCTGTTTAATCTATTGGAATTTTTACAGTCCTCGCTGGCAAGACCAGTGTTTAAAGCTGCTGTCATACAGAGCATATATAACCAGTAATAGTGTTCTGTCCACTCTGAGCGGCCTCTAAAACAACAACCTGTATTTGGGTGGAAAGCCACTGCAGAGAAGTGACATACTTGTTTCAAAACACACAGCTCCTTTGAACATTTCAACAGCGTTGTTCTATGACACGTAATATTTTACAGGGAAAAGATGATATAAGGCACTGGAGATAACTTACAATTTACTCATCTGTTGTCCAATAAATACAAAATATATGCTTTATATATATACATACATACATATATATATATATATATATATATATATATATATATATATATATATATATATATATATATATATATATATATATAAAGTATTTATGTTCCCAGGATCCAGTAGAGTGTAAGCTGCCGAGGTGTCAGTATTATGGAATGTATACATATGCTTTACCCTAGGTATAACTTAACCACACTTTGAATCCTGGGTTTACACATTGTTAACTCTCTGTCAGTTCAGGTGAAATGTGTGGGTGATCAGCTGTGAGAGAGTCATGACATTTTACACTATGAGTGGATGAGACTTTTCTCCATTCATCACTCCACCTCTTCACATCAAATCAGTTCATCTCATTTGCATGCAACGGTGACGAAAAAAACATCTTAAATGCTTGTATGTGGAAACAGGTTTCTGTGTAGAATATGTCTGATGTTCCTATTACCTCAGTGTATGATTAGTTCAAATGCAGAGGATGATTGGGTCCTTTTGTAAGCAGATATTATAGGGCTTACAATTTATTTTAGCTAAAAGTTGTTGTGAATTAGCCTAAATATGAGACACATGTTATCATGAATGAGGAATCTCTTTACCACAGGACAGAAACTGATGTATGGCCGAAGTTGCTCTGTATCTACTCATATAATTAATTAATTACAATTAATTAACATAACTATATTGGACTTTGAAACTCTTCATAACAAGTTGTGTCTTTAAAACTGATGTAAGTTGATACTGTACATACAGACTGCTCTTTTCAAAAACAATAAAATCACTCAGTCTTTTAGAGGCATTGTCCCTCACTTCACTCACAATGGGAGTTCTTAACAAGCCCCACTCAGTTTTAAGCTAGGCAGATGTGCTACAAACAACTGAATGTTTTCAAACTCTACACAGGCTTCTGAAAATTTTTTATAGTATTTTAGGGAACTATGCAAATGCCTAAATTCTACTTAAAGGTCGTGTATTTTTGTCTCCAACCTCGAGGAAGAATCCAAACATCTCTTGCAACTTTCAAGAAGCAATTTAGGTAGCACAGTCAAACAGAAAAAAAAAGAGAAAAGAAAACAGACTTACCTCCCATAGGTGTCTTGTGTTGCGTACAGCTCCTGACTGGACTTTTTCCAGCAGTAGAGGGACACCCTGGAAAGGACCTATCCAGGTGCCCTGGGGGATGCGCTGGGCTGCACAGATCCCATAGCCCAGCCCTGGGACAGTGCTGGTGCACAGGCACACCTCACGAGGCAGATCTCTCAACCACTCTGGGACCTCCGGTGGGGGCACCGCGGCCGAGGCGCTGCTCGTCCCCACCAGCCGGCGCAGTGAGTGCAGGGGCCCGTGCATCGGACACTCCCCATTCCGGTTATCTGCACACATGTCACAGCCTGGAGGGGCCAGCACACAACGAGGATGCCGTTATTTACCAAGAGAACCCAGATGTTACCCCTACACCCCATCACCACATCCTGCCCCACACCCCCCAAGACACACACACACACACACAAACACACACACACACACGCACACACACACACACAAATACACACGCACACACAATCAACAAATAATATTGAGCATAACATCAATTACTCTCGGGGGATTTGATAGAAAGTTTTGTAAAGCCAGAAGACAGAAGAATGACAGAAGAATGACAGAAAGCATGATGTACTTTAGTTTAGGTTAATGTGAAGAAATAAGAATTCTTCAACCATCACACCTGTCAAGCTTGTGGTGTCTTTTTATGCAAATTTTTAATGTATTGTCGTTGGGTAGCATCAAAGCCAGCAAACGTTTCACATGTTGTTGACCCACGAACAGAACTGCATGATTACATTGTACTTTATCATATGACAGATAATTATGTTCAATAGACACATTCAGTACCAGATACAGATTTATCCATTATATGGATCAGAAATATTAATCTTTAATGATGAATTAATAGTTCACTTGGCTTTGTGGGGAATCTAATTGTTAAAGACCATGAAACATGAGCAGAGAATGAGACAGTGAGAATGAGAGAGAAGTATGGCAGTCTCATTAAAGCCTGCTGGTTTCTGTAAAGACGCAGGCTACGAATTGTGGGACAACAAGCAGGGTTTTTTCTTTTCTCAGTACTTTGTTGTAATTTCGTCTGAACCGTATGGACTCAAGGCTACAAACTGAATTTTACCACAGCGGAAACTAAACACAGACCAGCCTTGGCTTTCTTCTGTCAGTTATCTTTACGGTATGTAGCCTAGCCTTCATGGGGAGAGCGAAACCCA
Organism: Chanos chanos; assembly: GCF_902362185.1. Classification (NCBI taxonomy): domain Eukaryota; kingdom Metazoa; phylum Chordata; class Actinopteri; order Gonorynchiformes; family Chanidae; genus Chanos; species Chanos chanos. The sequence continues at coordinate 50,818,331 of NC_044495.1, forward strand.
TAAAAATATTTTCTTCACATGGCCAAGGAGGTAAAACCGGCTGATGTCTGATTATTATGGAAAATTATAGTAATAATTCTGTCATAAATAATTCAAATAAATCGAGGCTAAGTCACTCAGAAATTCACTAATCACTAGTCTGTGAAATCCAGCAAACAAGCTCTAGATTGCAATGTAATGACACAAATTAAAAATGGCCTTAAATATTTGTTTTACACAGTAATATGCACTTAGGCTACTTTATAAATGACCGCGACTGGTTTGAAATATGGGGTGGAGAGAGCCGAATGTAGATAAAGCAGTCTTACTGTCCCCGGGAGACTTCCATATACCATGTTCGGATGATGAATAGCGGCCGATGGAAGAGATCGATCTCTGATCCACACTCACTCCACTCTCTTCTACAAAACTATACAGCAATTAATTGTGGCTTGTCCCCCCATCCCTCATCTGCTTGTGGCATATATCGATGGAGATTACTGCTGATAGGCCGTTTTATCACCTTAAATAAACAGTCACCACCTTTTCAAACCGCGCTTTAATATATGTTATTTCCCCCAGACACACGTAAAAAAAAATATATATTTTGTTGACCTGAATTATTTGCGAAAAAGGGTATGGCACAAGGCTGGAAAGAAAACCGATGCGCTTCTCCGATACATAGTGGCGCCTGAAGCTAATTTTTTTGACATCTTCCTTTTTTTTTAATTTAGTTGACAAGACAACACAGCACTTATAATGTTATAGGCTACTGGTGTATTTTACCTATATCACATTACTACAGAAGATTTTAGAATGAAAATGAAATGTAGTCTGTAAAGTCTGTAAGACTCCTCACGGGAAAAAAAACATTTTGACATTATGCAAATATGTTTAATAATTAATGGAAGCAATCAAATGAAATAATAGCATTTGTGATAAATTATTCAAATATCAAGCAACATATACACTTATGGAAACTAACCCACGATTTTCATAATTTTGGCGTACCGCAACTGCTTATTTTTAACTATGCACTGATTTATTAAATAAACTTGGATTCCATTTAAAATTTTACATGCCTTTTTTTGGATTGTTTTTTTAAGAAAACAAGAGTGTGCCCTTTGCTTTCGTAGGCCTACACTTGTGATTCAGTAGAGCCCAACATGTATTCTAAAACATTAGTAAGAAGCCATCCAATTAGTGTAATTTCGCGCTTGGTGTCCTTAAGACTACGTTTTGAACGTTAGTGAGACAATTTGATTTCCTCAGCTCAGAGGCAAAATAGCTGTCGGTCTCTTAGAGACTGAATCTTGTGCTCCTTGGTAGCCTATATCACGGACCTTCGCGCACCTGCCCCAGGATGGTCTCAAGCTTACAAAGTTAGGCCAAAGGGACCGTTCTCAGACTTCGGAGGTAACTCATAAAAAAATAATACAGAAAAACGTATTTTAAAAAATCACATTTATCGAATCCAATAAGTTCCTCTCGTGGGATTACTGATGATCAGTAGTTTAGTAACTTCTTTATGTTGTTGAGTTTGGAACTGAGTGGCATTCTAGGCCTACACACAATGACATTGCACTCTTGTTAAAATTCATGGTACTCGCTTGCACTTGCAGTGCAGTTACTATTTTTTACACTCGGTTACCCCTGTGTGCTGAATCACAGTATTGCTTCAGTACCACTCCAGTAGGTTTAAATTTTCAGGAAAATTGATACATACGGTTATTGTGGTCGCCGGTATGATTGTTCAACGGAATAATCTCCATTCTCTGCTGTCCGTACAAGTAGTAGTCTAACTCCTCAGAAGTCAGTTTGAACGTAGACTCTTTGTCATTTTTAAAGTTTGATGACGCGCAGAGTTCTTTTGTTTGTGGTGCGCTGGTCTCTGGTGGTATAATGTCGGAACACAGAGACTGTCCAAAGAGTGCAATTTGCGGCACAGAGAGTTGAGTTAGACCCGCCAAAGAGGACACCGATGAAGTGGACGAGGAGGTGGAAGATGGTGTTAAAGCCGACGACGACGTTGATGAGGTGGATGAGATTAAGTTCGGTCGCTGTCGGAGACTTTCAACCGGTATGGCCACTCTCTCCGGCGGCTGAAGCTGTGCAAGGGCTGCATTCTTCAGCTGGCTCTGGGGGAAAAGCTGCTGCCAGTGTTGGATGTAGGTCGGGTCCACTTTCAGAAAAGCAGATCCGTTGGGGTCTCCGGGCTTCAGCATTTCCAACCTCGACTGTGAGACACAAAAAACAACAAGCGTCCTTGGAGCTGGATAGGCATCTCTGCAAATAACATGTTCTTACTTATTATCTAAGTCTAAAACATTTCAGTCCGGTATTGCACAGTAAGTAAAGAAATTCCACAACACATGAGGATCGGACTTAAAATTACAAAACGTGACGTTGGGACACCTCTCCTCGCGAGGCTGCTGATTTTATTTACTAAAATTTGCTCACAAACTAATTATCGACACAGAAAACATAAAAGACAAACTGATAAGAGTGCAGCCTGTCTGCGCTGGTGAACCACCTCTTTGCATGACTGTTCCAGGTTCGTCACTTTGTGGTGGACATCTGATGCCAGTATTGAGCTTGTGTGACGGACTGTTCGCACCTTCAGAGTTTTATCAGAATGTTCCCGTAGTCGAAACGGTGTGTAGCGCATCGATAGAGCGAAAGACTTACCCTATTTGTGAAAAAAACTGGCTTTGTCCGAGACGACGAATCCAAATAGTAATTCCCAGACTTCTACACCATAACAATATTGACTGTAAGACAGTGTGTTGGCTGTGCGAGAACTGTGGTTGGAGAAAAAAGGACGTCCTCCCTCTCATTTGCCCTCTTCTGTTCTGTGCGCTCTTGAGTCTGAGAGGGGGCACGTGGGTTGTACGCCAGTGCAGAGGAGACGAGGCACTTCAAACTGGCTCAAAATACAATCAAGCACTTATCATAGACGAAAGGAGGCTTAATGGGTTTGCTGACAACAAGTAATTTGCTGTTAAGGTTATTATTTTATGTAATTGCAGTAAGCGACTGATGTGTACATTATATCTTTAAGTAAAGTTTTGTCTAACTCAAACAACAAAAAGTCGCGTTACATCAGTTTTCATTACACATCAATTGATGAACAAAGCTCGCCCTTTTTATGAAATGTACAGTTTGCAGCTTCTTTGAATAGTCTCTCGATGATAGTTTTTAACAACTGACAAACTGTTTTCACTTTAAGGCATCGCTATCTGGTATTACTTAATAATTACGTAGTCTCTCCTGTGCCTTACGCTAGAGAGTTGGTCGTAAGAATATAAGTAAATAGGCGCACCGGCTGATAACGGACCATGCTGTATTGTAACAGCAACTTGTTATCAATCCCGAAAGGTTTCCCACCCTTTCTCAGACGCTTGAGAAAGTTATTGCTGTTTGGATAGTGTCTGTATATCTAAATGCAGGGCATTTTACAAAATTCAGTCCAGAGGGGTGGTAAAATGTTTTGACTGGCGTCCTTTTGACAGGGCCATTCGTCATCCAGAGCTCTCTGTAGATTGATAACGAACCAAAACACAAACATAATCGTCTGAAAATGAATTCGTGTCTACAAATGCATTTCACTGTAAAAGAATGCGAAAAATAACAAAAGCTCACAAGACGTCCAGATTTATATGTAGTGTGATTTTCTAAACGGAATAACAGCTTGAGTCGTCCTTAATGCTTAAAGTTATTTTGCCAGGGTAGACCCAGTCCTTGTGTCTGTCATCTGAATGAAACTATTATTTAAGAGATCTTTTCAGTCATTTAATGAATTATAATCAATGAGGGCGGCAAAACTGGCTTTAAAAACGTATACTTAAAGTTTAATGAGGAGCTTATTAGTGGCATGTAAACCATGCAGTAATACTACTACTACTGATAATAATAATAATAATAATAATAATAATAATAATAATAATAATAATAATAATAATAATAACAATGATAATAATAATAATAATAATAAGAATAATAATAATAATTATTATTATTATTATTATTATTATTGTTGTTGTTGTTGTTATCATTGTTGTTGTTGCTGTTATTGTCATTATCATTATTATTGTTATTATTATAGTTCTTGTTTGAGATAGTGTTCGTTTTCATATCTTAAGATAATTCACTGTTTACAGCAACCTCACTGTAATGACAACATATTGGCGTTTTTTTATTCATTGATAAATGACCAGTCAAATAAAGCACACTCGAGCGGGACCAAGGATCAATAAATTAACTGCCGAAATGTATCATTTTCTACGCCAAAAACCTAATTACCAAGCCTGCATGAAAAATATAAACTGAAGTTAATTTATATATTCATGTGGTCAAACTTTGGCATGGATGTGCTTAAATAAGCGTCGCGTGCATTTACATAGACTGTTCTGTTTGACATTCAATTAGAACGTTTGCATTTCTTGTTAATTAATTCGCCTGATGGCTGAAAGACAAATGAACGGCCCTCTCTGACAGAAGTCCGATAAAGAATTCAACAACCTCTCCTCATGCCCTGAGTGTCTCCTATTATGGTTTTAAGGTCACGGGTTGCTGAGTATATAATTCATTAATATAGACGTATATTCAGCTGGGAGTTGGTGGTCCTTCTCTTGTTTCAAGTGATTTCGCACACGATTAAGTGTTCTGGGAAATGTGTAATAACTAGTTTATTAATATTAAAGAGACCCAGTTGTCTTGAAGTGTCTTTTTACAGTCGAACTGACCTCTTGACTCAGTGATGCGTCCATATTAGTGTTTCTCCGTTCCGTTTTGGACAGCGATGTGAGTTTTAATTGCTGCTCTATTTCAGAATATGAGTACATCCCAGAATGCCATTAAAATAGTATTTAAATATACTACCCATGGCTTAAATGTTTAATTTGAAGGGCCACTATTTGTTATTCTTCAACAGTCGTGTTGAGTAGATGTAATAAACAAACAAATAAATAAATAAGTTGCTTCTCATAAAAAGCAATTATCTTATTGATTATGCATTCAGATTGGATACTGTGTTTTAATGAATTTGGGGGATATGCCGAGTCTTACAAAATGTCTGTTTGAGACGCAGATCGAGCGATTACATGAAAACTTGCAAAACAGCATACTTGTATATTTGGCCATAGGCTGCAACAGACCACACAATAACACCCTCTCTCCCTCTCCCTCTCTCTCTCTCGCTAGGCAACCAGTGAGGGCGCTAAAATCCCATCGTCCTCTCGTCCTCACGGTTTATTAACATTTCCTTCCATATATCATCCAGTTTTATAAGTAAGATATTTTATCTTCTACACTGTATGAACCATCTGCAATCTTATACGGAGTTGTTAACTTACTGACCTTTAAGTGTACACAAATCAATAATAATAATTACAGTATCATTAACTAATCACATAAATATCAAACATGATTTGCCAAGCGGAGGACCTGACTAGTAAATGCTATGACTGGGATCCTCTGGTTTACAAATGGTTAATGTATCTATATTAGGCACATGCTGGTGCACAGTTGTGAATGAACTCTTAACATAAACAGACATCTGAAAGTTGACACCATTTGTCACCCATAATCATATTAAAACAAGATAGGAGCAATTTATCCAGGGAAAGTTGACAAGCTGAATATCCAGAGTTCTAATGACCATTACAATATTATTGTTCAGTTTGGTCAAATATGATATGGAGACCCTCTACATGGACTACACTGGTCTTTTAAAACCTATTATACACAAGAGTAGATTTTGATATGAGGCATGTTTCAAGACTCTGAGGTCAGAACAGGTCATAACATAGCTCAGTTTACTTAAGAAGATGCTCCAGGCTCATTTACAATATAGCAATAACACAAAACTGTTGATTAGAACTGATGTCTGGTCACCATAACAGCATTTCTGACATGTGTCCCTGTGTGTAATTGTGAACTGCAGCATTCAACATCTAAAACTTACATAATTTGTACTTATCACTCACTATCTTTTTTTATACACAGTGTTGCAAACATTTAGTAATGTTACTTCGGTGCTACTGGAAACAGGACAAAAGAATGGCCATACAGATTGGATGACATATATGGATTTTCTAGTCTAGTATGTGTATCTGATGACATCGAAGAGTGCTAAAAAAAATCCAGTTCATGCCTAACTTAAACTATCCACTTTTGTTCAAAGTAACCATATATCTGTGGCAAAGAGTTCCTGACACATAACTTTCTTGCTGCACAGAGAATATATTGTTTTGTTTTGTAATACATGCTTTAAAAGCACTTACTGGAGACGTGACTTGATGTATTGCCGTAACACAGACTCAACATTTTCCTTGAGTTAAGACCCAATGGTAAATATTTGATACAAGACTGGTATTTGCCCAGAAGTGGTTTGTGCATAACTTAGGTCCACAAGCAGTCTGCATAACTTCAACGTTTCAGAGTGTGGTTCTTACTACGCCTCTCTGTGTGCTTCTGTTCTGTTCTGGATATGGGACAAAGGAAAATGATTATAGTTAAACAGAATTTAAGAGTCTTCCACTAGATATCACTGGGAGTGCATGTGGTATTAATAGCAGAATCAGACAGCCTCACCATAGATGATCATAATTCATATTACAAATAGCCTAATTAATCTGTAGCTCCTGCTCTTCTTATGTACACGCTGTAAAAAACTTCCTTTAAGGGAAGTGTCATGAAAATGCAGAGATTTGAGTAGTCCTCTGGTGTCAAAATGTTAAAAAATCAAGAGTGATTGACGGATCTGTCAAGGCATCTGAGGCATCCAAAGACAAAGCCCTCTGGGTATGAAAATGGGTGTTAGAAAGAAAATGACAGCCTTATTGACATGAAAGATGTCAAAAATCCCAATAACATTCTCAAAGAAGCTCGTTTATACCAAGGGAGCGTGTGAAATATGTATTTTGTGGTGTTTGTGGTTTTTTTTTAAGTTAGAACACTATCCTCAAAAATGCTCACTATTTGGAATGTGTTTCCGAGGTGTACATTGGTACTTTTCAGCTCAAGCTGAGAAAGTAGTAGTGCAAGTTTGAAAACAATCACGATTAACACCTCAAAAAGAATTCCTGTTCTGATCTAACAGACCATACTCTCTGACACACTGTCAAATTGTCAGCAGAAGAGGCTCCGCATGCAGGCTTACTGAATAACTACTGTAACATGTCTGAGGTAAAAATCATGCAGCTTAGTCAACTGAGGCTACTATCTTGGCTCTACATTAACAGTATGAAAGCAAGAATTATAGTTCAAACGTTTAACTTCCTTGTCTAAACAGTTAATCAGTGGGGATTATGTTCCTCAAAGGATATTGTCCCTAATTAGTTCATTTACCTTGATTGAAAGAGGTAATGACAATAATTTAGTTTGACATCAAAGAACCGTGTATGCATGACTGAACGAGGACCCTCACCATTCTAATAATATTGTGGTGAGTTAGAGTGCGCACGATTCCGGATGAGCTGACAGTTTTCAGTGTAACCTTGGGAGGCTGAGAACAAATGAAATAATAAACACTTGTTAACATATGAATTTTGTGACCTTATAGGCCTCTTTGTATTTTATCATGTTTGCTTTACGTTTTGAATGAGGATCTCGGCTACTAATTCATTCATGCATGTATGCGCTGGTAGATAGTAGCCTGCGCATATACTCTTCCGTCAGGACAGTAACTGAGATTTCTTAATCCACGGAACAATATTTCCAGCTGTGACGATACATTGGAGGAGTGGTCTGTAATACAGGAAGGAATGTGAAATCACTTCCAGATATTCCGTAGTAGCAGATTAGCCACGTTGCTGAGATTTGTATTTTGAGATGTATCGTCTGTGGCAGATATTCGCGTGCTTTTATTTGCCGTTTTTGGCAAATGGCGTTGAGGGTAAGGGAAGAGTTGGACCAAAGGTAACGGAGAAGGTGAGTGGCATCCTCATATTTGTCACCCCAGTGCGCGATGTCGTAAGAAAATAGACTGCTGCAAAATTATACATTAGCACTCTAGGGACATACTGGATTACAACATATTCAGTTTCTCTCTCAGAGGAAATTATACTGGTGGGTCACACGAGACGACGCGTTAGACGACGTGTCTAGTGTATTTCGTTTTAAGTTTATCTTTATGTCAGAATGCTGACATTGATGAAAATCAGTGGATGCGTCTTTTGAATTTCTCGTGAGAACGCACCAGTCTATGTGACGTTGCAAGCGTCAGGCTGCAAACACGTACAAATCTCTAGCATCCTTCGAAGGTTATGGATATGACTGCGTTAGTAGGTTAGTGGTCCTAACCATGCCTAAGGCGTTACAGTGCAACAGACCAAACATTTACTGTTTACGACAGTATTTCTCTGAAGCGAGGACTACATGTTCTCTTATGATCCAAACTGCTCAAATTCTGCTTTAGCATCTTTATTATATTAACATAGGAATTGTTTACAAATTATATATTCTATAATTGTAGATTCTACACAGTTCTGACGAACTGGCAGCCCCCCCCCCCCCCCCCCCCCCCCCCCCTTTAACTTCTTCCTTTTGTTGCAGGTGTTTTTTGATATTGCAGTGGGAGGACAGGAGGTTGGCAGGATAGTGATTGGTCTCTTCGGGGAAGTTGTTCCCTTAACTGTGGCCAACTTTGTTGCTCTTGCCACAGGGGAGGTATAGTGGATATCTTAAATTATTATCTCTGTGTAGTGATCTAAATGTGCTATAACTCAGATACAAATTTGTATGGAGATTTCAAAGCACCTACTCTTTAACTTGGGATCAATATCCTGTGTCAGACATTTCCAGTTAGTGATGTTTAGATTAGAACTGCCAATTTATAGCTAGGGGTGACATCTCTGGAAGGAGCCTTAAAACTGCTGAGATTAATGAATAATTATCTGTAAATATTGTTGCTGTTTGTTTTAGCCCCCCTATACACAGATGAGCAAGCGAGAGCATACTTTTAGCAGCTTGATCAATCTAATTAAACTTCAACTGTAGTAGCCTAATACTGTTGTAGGGTCTAAAACACTGATGGCTATTAACAAGTAAACATTATCATTGCAGAAAGGATATGGCTACAAGGGAAGTAAGTTCCATCGTGTCATTAAGGACTTCATGATCCAAGGGGGTGACTTCACTGCTGGAGATGGTACCGGAGGTAATAAGGATGTCAGAGAGTCAGAGCTATTTATGACATCGGTCTTGTAATCTACATAAAATGGGTTTTAAAAGAGTAGAGAACACTCAAAAAATGTAGAGATGTAATCATATAAAGGTGTTTTAATCTCAGCTGTAATTTGGAATAGTGGGCCTTTATCGCCCTTTCTGCCCATTTGGCACTATATGCAGTGTCTTTATTGAAAAGCCCCTAAACAAAGCCTTCTGACTGTATTCTGTGTCGTGAAGAACATGTGACCATGAAAGAATAAATAATTCTCTCCTTCAGGTAAAAGTATCTATGGAGTCACATTTGCTGATGAGAACTTCAAACTGAAGCACCTGGGAACTGGTTGGGTCAGCATGGCTAATGCAGGCCCTGATACCAATGGTTCTCAGTTCTTCATTACCACAGCAAGGGCACCATGGCTGGATGGGAAACATGTGGTCTTTGGCAAAGTCTTGGATGGCATGGTGTGTTCATATTTTGTATATTTTGTGTGTGCAGATTTGTTAATATTACTTGCAGTTAAACACCAATAGTAATTCCAGTGACTGGAATCATAAACATCCTGACCAGTCACTGAGCAGGGTGTGCATTTTGTACAATTAAAACAAGAAACTGGACAGTCGCTACAAGAACAAGAGGATCTTAACTCTGGTTCCGTAGGTACAAGCAGACTTGATGTAGTTAAACAAGTCATTTGTAAGAGTCATTACTCATTGCTTCCATTTTTTTATATCACTGAAACATAATGTTACAATCACATTCAAAATTGATTAAAAAAAAAATCTCAGTGTTCCATCGATGAATTTGATCATGTATCTGCTGTACGGTTCTAGTGTTAACTGAACTGAACCAAATTCATATAAACTCCATGTGAACTACTGTCCTGAATGATAGGGAACTTAGAAGGCCAGTGGATTGTTGGAGTTATTGCAGTCTTCATTGCAGGATGCCACTACAGATGAACAAATCTCTTCCATGACTTAAGGAACCAACAGCCAGGCCTACATGACTCCATTATGCAAATACAGATTTGATGTGAAAAAATCCCTTCTTTATTTATGGTTATCTGTCCTTTCGCTCTCTCTTTTCAGGCTGTGGTTCACACCATTGAGCTCCAAGACACAAATGACAGGAATTTACCCTATACTGAGTGTGTGATTGTGAACAGCGGTAAGATTGAAGTCAAAGAGCCTTTCATTGTGGAAGTGGAGGGTTGGTAGCACTATGGATTGATCTGAATTTACGTTAATTGTCGTATACAATACCATAATATTTTATCAGGTAAAGAGTTTGTTATCTTCCTTGAGCAACACCTTGTATGGTAAAATATCTCATTGTTTTGTAGTTATTTTAGCTGGTTTTGTCATAATAGCAGTAGTAGAGCAATTAATATTTGAAGCACTTGTAACATTAGGGGGTTGAACTACCATTGCTTTTTATTTTACTGTTTGCTTTGGCCTCCATCTTTTTTTACAGACTCATATTATTAGCATACAATCACTGAATTAGAACATATCATTTTATATATTTAGGACTTTAACTGATATTTTAAGTAAAAAGGTGCTAAAATGAATATAAGGAAACAGATAAGGAAACTTTCAGCATCCTAGGACCTCTGTCAAATGTTTTAAAAGAAAAAAAAGATGATCTACTGAAAAAGCTGATATGTTTGTATAGAGTTAGATGTGTTTGATAGCTGAAACTTTATGATCAAGGTAAAACTCATGGGGATGTTGTTTTTGAGTTAATTTGTATGCATTCTTTAAAAGTATTTGCCAAATTGCTATACCATTTGCACATTACTTAGCACTTTATCATGTGAGCAGAACAAAACTGAGGATATTCAGTGAAAAAAAAACATGTCATACTTGATGTTTACCAGCCAACTGAGGTCTGCAGTAGTGCCAATACATACTTTAAAGTATTTAAAGTCATAATGCAACATTGCTAAGATGTGTTTTGCAACTGTGCCAAAACTGAATTTAATAGCATTTCAACATATATTTTGGCAAATAACTCTTTTTTTCAGCGGATATGATACTATGGAGGTAACCGTTAACATAATTATAGGAAGATAACAGTAAAAAAATTCCATAGCACATGATCAATGAATTTACTATACACATAAGATTATAAGGGACAAAAAGTGAAAATTTTAACTATGCATATCCTGTTTATTTGACATGTTTGTGATGGTTATATTCATTTCATATGAGGTCATCAGGTCATTGCACCATTTATTTACACAGAGACACAAATATGCCAAATGTGCTTAATACTAGTCAGCTATACTCTACATATTCAGGGTGATCTGCTAATTAGCTTTTCAATATGTTTAATGACTGTTAGAGAAGCTCTCTATAACCTCGTATTGGAAAATTTCATAAGCACAGATTTTTGGGGTCTGATATCTATTTAAATGTGAAATTCAAAATAAAATGTAGAACTACATATGGAGCGAATCACTGTAAACAGTGAGCAATAATATTAAAGAGACTCATTTAGACATCTGAAAAGAGTTTTTGGTAATTTATTGAGTTACTGTATTGATTATGCGATTAAAATTACTGTTTAAGAAGTATATTCACTCTTTCTGTACACGCCAGCTCAAAATGTAGTCAATGTTTAAGCATTCCTGTACTTGACTTTCCCCCCTTCTCTCTGGTAGTCATTCACATGAACAATGTTAAATTATATATTTTGCTTTCTATGATTTGCACTGCAAGGTATTTTCTTCATGTTTATTTTCTACAGTAAATAATATTTTATCTGAACTCTCAAAGGTGATTTCATGCAATTTCTTTCTTTCTGTTTTGTTTGATTCTGGTCTTATTCACAATACACACCTTGCAATACTAACCTTACATAGAAACATCCCCTTGGGTTAAGCTTAACTGGCAGGTCATTTAGTATCAAAAATGTAGTATCAACCATCCTATCTCACCAAATGACAGACAGAAGAGCATCTGAAAGACACTTTCTTATAGCTAGCTCCAAATAATGTTTGAAGACTTGACATTATCATTATCATTATGGTGGGCTAATATGCAAAATTGTGAGCACTGAAAAAGGGCAGAGACTTCTACATGGGGACATATGATTCATATTAGATGGGTCAAAATGAGGAGATCTTTCAAAACCTCTTTATAACCAGAACCAGTGGCTTACCATCTTCCAACACAATGAAACAAAAAATGTGGCTCACTCTAGATAAGAAACAACAACGAGAAACAATAAATCAAACTGATTGCATCATTATTAATGGAAATAAAGAAGATCCTTGCTAAAAACTGGAGCCAACACAGATGCTGATACAGTGTACACAACTATCTTGTTGTCTCTGGTATTCAACCAATACTGAAGGAACTTTCCAAAGCATCAGCATGCATGAAATTTAAAATTAATCACTTCAAAGACATGGTAAACAAGCAAACCTTCTGCCCCAAAATAAACTCCAAAACAAGTCAAAGTGTTAACGCCAACCAACATCAACAGGAAAAAATGGTCTCAACATTGTGGAGTTATTGAACGTCATAAAACAGGCATTTCTAGAAACAGACAAAGAAGCCCTGTGATATGTAGAGCACAAGAGGAAAACCTGGATAAACCTAAGAACTCTGGACTAAACATCAAAGGAAACAACAGCTGACGACTGAGTTGGGCATCACCAAAGACACAACTGGCCATGTTCTGGAAAGTCTGCTGGGCAGGGTAAACTGTTAGTCAGCACACTTCAGTGAATTCTACCATCAAATGTGGCATCTGCACAGTTGTGGGTGAATCCACAGAGATGAGCAGAACAGCTAAAGAGCTGGTTGAAAAGACCCAGACGCTATCAAAATCAACCAAAAACAAGAAAAAAAATTATACACTGTAACCATCAAGAATGAGCAATTAGATCAGATGGCTGAATACTTTAGAGTGGCTGTAAACAAAGAATCCCTAAGAGCCTACCAAAGAAAAGGTGGAGTTTGGTAGTGACTAATGAGAAAAATAAAGTGAATCTTGAAAGAAACTCTATACTGTTTACCAGAGAGGGATAGGGAAAAATGGAAGATCAAGAATGATCTGACAATGGAAGGCTAAGGCTAAACCGGAAAACATAGTAAGTTCAGCCAGCAGGAACCATCTTAAGACAGGAAGAGATCATTCTGTGAGACCTTATGTACCATTTGACATGATGAGCTCCAAGCAAGTAAGGTGTATCAATATTTTAATTAGGCTATATTTGAATTTAATGTCAACAGTCCACATGGACACCTGAGAAGTTAAACAGCATAATTACGGACAACACCATCAGCAAAAAATACATTGTTTTATTATGCCATTAGTGCAAACTATTTCATTTCTATTTTTCTTACTGTAACTGAATGGTTTAAGTGCAGGTGAGAACAAGGTAACCACTACAAGTAGTCAGATTATGAAAGAACTGGAACAGTGTGATTTGTTTTCCCTTGCCTTGCTACCACACGGTGATGGTCAAAGGTTGCAAACATTAATGGATGTAAAGGTCAAAACAAGAGGAAAAATCTCCAGAGAATGTGGTGCTGGGATTTTTGTACCACTCTTTGAAGACATACCAAGCTTGTGTGGAATAGCTATTTTTTTCAGTTTTTACAAATCATCGTCATATCTCATGTCTTGCAAACAACAGTTGTGCCAGTGCATTTTCTCTGGTGCACTTACATACCTACTGTTTCGCTTCCTTTTTATTTCTCCTTAAAGAAAAAAGACGGGTCAGTCATCTCACTAACTAATTGTTATGCTTGTTTGGGAGATGCAATGTCAATCTTACAGCCTGGCAAAAAAAGAAAAAAAGAAAAAATTGTATCCCTCTGTTGGATTGGTACCATGGAAGTAAAGTGTAGGCGACTTAGTACAGTTTTTACACTCAACCAGAGAACAGTGAGGTGGGGAGGTGGACTCATAGACATATAAAATTAACATAAAGGAGGGGGAGCAGTGACATTAACAGTTACATTTGAATCAATGTCCCTTTGTTTTTATTTTATTTTGTTTTATGATGTACTGTCATACATAATGTTCATGGCATATCTGTGATAATACAGTTGTATTGCTGGATATTGGATAGTTACGTTGAGTGATCTTTACACAGACTATCTTGGATGAGCATTCGGGTTATTTGGGTCCAGGGAACACACATATGCCAATCAGGAGACTAAAACACCTTGCACTGTACAACCAGCAAGACAGTCTCTTTCATTGATTTGAGATGCCAAGTGTAGAGGAGTAAATGCTCACCTGGAGTCTACTGTGTGACACATCCTAGAAAATGAACACTATTGGATCAATTCCATGTGCAGTAAAGATAGACTTAACAGTGGATAACTATAAGAATATTAAGCAGTGGCAACTATGAGAAATGGGTGTGGGACAGATCTACACAACTACAATGCTAAATAATGTAAAACGGTCTAAGCAAAACTATTGAAGCAAAACAAAGATCAGCTATATTTATGGTCTCTGAGTAAGCAGAGTGGGCCAGTGTCTGATGGCCTCCCTATGACTATAGCAAGGGTTCCACTAAGACTAGAGCAAAGGTTCCACTATGATTAGAGCAAGGGTTCTAGTCAAATGGTCTGGGAATTGGGATCCTGAAGACAAAAACTCAGGGGCACACAGATGAAGACACACTGGTGATTTAAGGCAGGTTCAAATTAATTAAAAGACAGTGGTTTTAACTAGTATTCTGCAACAGTGATATCGAGGGAAGACAGGTCTATTCCAGTAAGAACTACAGATGTAGGAAGCTGAATGGAACCTGAATGTCTTCAAGATTCCAAATGACTCAATATGGAGCAAGAAGATTTCACAACCAATAAAGTTATCATTTTCATGTCTTAGTTATCATGTATTTCTTATATTTTAGTTAAAGGATATCATCTTTACATTAATCATTTAATCGTACAATTTAGATCTTTATGCTATATGAATAGCTTATACTAAAACTTAGTAGGAGACTTGTGGATACATCTTATGACTTATGTTCACTGGCAGTAGTCACTGCCCATGTTCAAAGACCCCAGCTTTTATAGACCAAATACCTATTTTGTTCCAGAGTATGTAATTCCTGCTAATATCACACAGAAACCGTATCAACTAGTTCTCTTGCTGTGTGTGAAAACCCTGGACTTATAGCCTGTTTCTTTTACTCTGGGTGACAGGGAGATGGTCATCTCATCTGACCTGTCCTTTGGCCTGAAGATATTCAATTCAGGTAAATCTTGTTCCACATGACGTTTCCACAAGAACACCTATAAACCAGTAGTCCCCGTTCAGAGCACAAGCCAGTCACTGCCTCCCTGGCAGTGCGAGTGGAGCTTGACTAACGGTTCCGCATCTAAAGAGGTCTAAAATGACCAAGGGGGTTCTTATACTCATCGAGCGTAAAGCCGGTGTGGAGCGAGGCAGAAGAATCAATGGAGGAGCCGTTCGGAGTTGGATCTCTGTCCAGCGCAGAGCTGCTAGAGGATGTGAGAGAGGGATGACAGGCTTCATTACCGGCTATGCTGGCCAGCGCACAGATGGGTCCCTCAGGAGCCTCACAGTCGGATGATGGGACAGTTTGCCTGGAAAGGTCAAGAGCAGACAAATCAGCCTCACAGAAACCATCTTAAACTGTGTCTGATAGAGCAGGGCCTGGGTTGTCTGGTTTGCTTGTCTGCTGACTGGTTGACTCATATAAATATTTTTGATATTTTTAATGCTCTTTACATAAACAGGCCATGGCGCATTTGCTCTCAAAAGATACTTCTGTGTGAGTAATCGCATTTGAAAATGACTACAATCATTAAAACATTTGAAATTCTTACACATAATTATACGGAAAATGTTGAGATTCCACATAGGACCATTAAAAATTTTCAGCATTGCAGACTGCAGATTGTATTGCATATCATCTAAATTAACCATCTAAAGTCAACATCATATCACAGATTTAATTCAGTGTCATATGTCTTTGTCCAGGCTGCAATCAATCTGTCGCTGAAGTGCTCTCGCAACAAAAAACCTTTGACAGATTCCACATTTGTACCCAGCTGCTACATAACCATCACTGGGAAAGGGGGCCAAACTTTATTAACTTCTTTGACGGAAAATATTTTTGTGTAATAACAATCGCTAAACCTTTATTTGCCATCAAATTTGTTTAAAGTGGTATGATTAAATCTAGCATAGCAACACTACACAGTAGTGTTGGTATGCTAAAGACTGATTTGTCAGAGATGCCTTTGGACATGCCAAAGAAGATCATATGAAGCCTTGTTTATTTTTTTTTCCCAGTGATAATGTTTTAATTGTACTCTGTAATGTTCCTCTTTGTTATCCAGGTATTGCGAATGTGGTCTGTTGGTGTATAACGTCTCCAGTGTGTTTTTTCCTTTGACAAGGCAGTCATTTACACATCCCCTCTCAGTTTCTGCCATATTGACTTCTCTGTAATGACAGTGTCTAACCCTGTTATACTCTGACAATTATCACCAAAGTGCTCCCAGTTCTCCAGGCCTTTACAATTATGCTTGGTATTATCATATTGACATATCTGACACCCCTCAGACAGTGTAGTGATCAAATGGAGGGAATAACGGCTGTTTGAAGAATATTGCTGTTAGACACCACAGTGTAGCTCTGTCTTTTTTTCTTTTTTCTTTTTTTTTAAGTTGATGCCAATGTCACCCAAGCACAACCATTTGATCTTAATTGATGTCACTGTTTTAAATATCTTAGCAGAAACAATGTCCAGTGTAGTCATAACCAGCTTTCAAGATCCTATACTAACACAGTTAGCGTCATTAATACAGTTTCTACTGTATATTGTCATATACACCATATATATGTCACTTTGATTAATGACAGTAATGAGAGAGCTTCATGGGTTTTTTTTAATTGTTGAGCTCCATCATATTAGTTGAGTTACAAAACAACTCAAACAGTTTTATTCAGAAAAAATAAAAAATATGATGTAAACAGCTGTGAACTGAACTGAACTGAAATCTACATTTCACACTTTGCCAAATCCTGAAACCTTTTCCACTCACTTTCAAAATCTGGCTGAGCTGGAAATCATTAAAGATTCGTCTCTCTACCTTGAGAGGAAGACACCAGGTGGACAGCATTGATCTTCTTATCATGGTCTCCCGGCATCTCCTTGCATCACCAATTGTCTAGAGTTTTCTCTTTCTGCCTTTTAAAATACGGTCACAAATTTACAAAAGGGACTTGTTCTCCCCTGACCCCGGCAAGGTACCATCACTCAGCGGAAAAACATTACGAAAATATCAAAGGGAAGAGGCGCCCGACAGGGGAGAGGTATAAACAGAGTAATGATTTCCCTAGAGTTTCTGCCAAGATGCGGTGTCACAGAAAGCGGCATAAATGGTGACATATCCTCACTTAGGATCGCACGAAAATCGAACGCTGACATTCTTTTTTAGGGGCCCGAGCGTCCTCATCAGCCAATTACCGTGGTAACTGGAGAGCGCACTCTCAGCTTGGACGAAAATGCCACTAACCTTCTGAGATTATGACTGTGTACGCTGCCAAACAGCCCAACTGCACGTACCCCTGGGTGTTCCTGCCCAAAGGATCTATTTATAAACGAATTTAAGCTTCCACACCAAAGCTCCAGATCATAGTCTCTTCATGGTAGGACTTTTTTACGAGCCGCCACAAAAAATAAACACTCCGAGCATTTTTTTTTCCCCTTCATCATTGATGACACACAGGGAGCATCAAAAAAAAAAAAAAAAAAAAAATCAGAAAAATTACATTCCGTTAACGAAAAGGCTTTAAATACTACAAAAAAAGACATGACAAGAATTTAGTCTGAGAGAATGGATGAATGCAGTTAGGTAAGCGATCACAGCAATGTTTAATCATTAAGATGAAGCATTCACGCAGGAGCCATTGTGTGAAATTTATGCACCGCTTCACATTTATCATGAGCTGGATCCAGGTCTCGGAAGCAGGAAAAGAGTGTGTTGCTTAATAAATCAGCTGATACCACGCTGCGTCTGCTTTCTCACCTGACGGGCTTCAGATTTGCTCTTATAGCCGTTTTCAGATCTCTTGTGGGAACATGTCTGGACCACCTAAATTCTGGATCACTGAAACTGGTATCTTCTATAGACTTTAAGGCCCAGTTTCAGACACTCAAAATTAGCGGGGGAAATGGGTGATGCATGTCAGTGTTGGTAAGGCATGAAGCATCTCGAGTATGATTTCCAAATCTAGATATACAAAAAATAGTTCACTAAGTAAGGCCTGAAGTGATGAAACAGACTGAAAAAAATGATAGCTGGATTTTGCAAACAGTGATCGACATTTAACTTTAAACAAAATATAATGCACAGGCAAATGGTCCCACGATCACCAGATTAAAACTGAGAGATACCAACGCCCCAAACTTTGAATTCACGTGTTGTTAAAAAAAGAAAAAAGAAAAAAAGAAATGGTTCTGTCTAAAGACAAGGTTTGCTTTACGAGCAAAATCAAAACAGATAACGAAGTCAGACTCGGTTTTCAAAAATGAAGGTCTGATCTCAGTTGATGTCATCTCCTCTCTTCCCTCCTCATGCATCTCTACTCTAGTGCTCCAGCAGTTTTTACACGGGGGCTAGGCCTGCCTGTATTTGTCTCACTAATGTCTCTGGCCAGCACTCGGATGTTGTGAGGGGGTAAGGGCTTTGTGGAGCCCCTCCATTCCCTCTGAAACTAATTAGTGCTGAAGGCAGGAGCTCAGGGAGGGGTTGGAAGAAGAGGGGGTGTGGAGGGGCTGTGACGATGAGACATGGAGGGCTGGTAGGGGGGGTATGCTCTCTCTCTCTCTCTCTTTCTCTCTCTCTCTCTCTCTCTCTCTCTTTCTCTCTCTCTGTCATTCCTTGAGAAGACTGCTCAGCCTTGAAACAATGGCTACTGAGCAGAGCCTAACTGATCCAGGCCATCAGAGCCTCATTATGGTAGAGCCATAGTCACCTTACTGCGTTTGTGCAGGATCTAGACCCGCTTGTCTGGGCTGGACTCACACAGACGCATTTCTTAGGGGAAACACAGACACCAAACGATAGCTCATACGAAGTGAACTTGTCTCTTTGGCAAGTAGGGTCTGTGGTTTCAGTCATCAGTCATGTCGTATTTGTTTTTTAACAAATCGAGTCATCGAAACCCAGATATCACTCTGTGTTCGAATCCAGGCGTTTGGTAATATTAATAAGATGTGATTACCCATAAGTAGCCTGAGGGAGGGAGGTCTCTGTAAGAATAAATGACTAGTGTAACCTTTTGATATTCCATCAATGACTTGACTCACCTGCTGTGTACACTTTTTCACACACAATGTCTTTTTACATCACAGTCTAGAAGCAAACAGATGGCACAAAAGTGTTTGCCTTCATTTTTGGTTTTCATCGGTTGAAGTTGTGAAATGCGATGAGGATACATATACAAGACAGGTCCGTGTGCCCTGCATGTGCCTGCCTCCGCTGGCCTGCAGGGTCTGGGATCAATAGCAGCTGAATGCCATCTGCTTGGGGCAGCAGATCGCCACCAGAAGCCCACACCATGCATCTTCCCCTATTGAAAGGTTATTTTTATGCGAGTAAACAATTCATCCTCTGGCCTCACGCTTTTTGCTCGTTTACCACAACCTGATCGATACCATATGCAAAACGAGTTCGGAGGAAAAAAAAAAAAAATTGAATCCTAAGAGTGAACCTGATGCCCAGGTGACAGTTAATCAATTAGCCCTGCCGCTAAACTCTTGACACATAGTCGCAGTGTTTTATAGCCACCAATGCAAATTGTGTTCAACGCCCTACACCAAAAAAAAAAAAGAAAAGAAAAAAAAAAAAAAAGCCAGAGACTTTTTTTCCCGATTTGGCTGATTCTTGTTCGGTTTCACTGTTAAACCATTCAATAGGAGGACGCGCTTAAGCCGCAGTTGAAAATGATCCCCTCTCCCTGTTCACACATTTTCTCTAACTTTCATTTATCTTTTTTTTTTTTTTTCTTATGTGCGACTTGACCGCAACTCACTTGTGTCGTGTGGCATAAACTATGCTGTCGGATGGCTGGACCCATTCGCTTTTTTTGGGTGACATCTGAGACCACATCAGACTGACAAGGAAATAATACGTGTGTGTTTTAAGGGGCATGATGACTGTGATGGGGCAGCTGTTCAACCCTGAGCGCTCGCACACACACACACACACACACACACACACACACACACTTACAGCATCAGGGGATACACAGATATTTCCACCCCACGCTTCACCAGCCACGCTGAACCTGTTACAGCTCCACAGGGGATTGTTTGTCTCTTATTAGATTTTTTCTCCTGCACAGCCATTAGTGATAAATGTACTGGTGTATTCACTGTCAAGTTAATCAATGCTGCCAAAGTTTTGTTGGCCTAACAGCAATCTATAAAGCCAGGCAGCTTTTTTTTCCCCCCTTCTTTCCTCTCCTCCTCTTCTATGACAACTCTGTCCACCATGGGGGCTTTCGAAGTCTGATTCTTCCTCAAAGTGGGCGGTGGGGGGTAGAAAGATTTGAAGCGCTGTCTTTCGAATTGAAATA
Organism: Chanos chanos; assembly: GCF_902362185.1. Taxonomy (NCBI): domain Eukaryota; kingdom Metazoa; phylum Chordata; class Actinopteri; order Gonorynchiformes; family Chanidae; genus Chanos; species Chanos chanos. The sequence continues at coordinate 50,839,077 of NC_044495.1, forward strand.
CTGTCTTTAAAAGTGGGCAATTGCTGTGACGCCTCGCCTGTCAAAGAAATTGTTTAAAAACCAGAGTCACTCAAATAGATCCAGTTTGATGGTTAAAACACTGGCAAATCGATAACTTCACAGATGATAGAACGTTGTCAGGTTCAAAAAAAAAAAAAAAAACACACACAATTTTCTTGACAACAACTCCCCCTTTATTTTCAACAGCTGTAGCTGTAAAAGATGAAAGGAGTAAGATCGAAGGATAGGGGAGGATGGAGCAAAAAAAAAAAAAAAAAAGAAGTAAGACCTCGCTCACAAATGTATAGCACTGTCATCCAACAACCACTGCATGGTCTCAGCTAAAATAAATGACTACCATATACTTTCAAAAGCAATTATAGACTTATGAAATATGAATTTCAATTGATTTCTTTTGCCCTTCTTTCTACTGGTCATTCAATCCTATGCATGAAATACTCCTTGTATAAATTATGAAAGGCAGCTGGAATTATTAGTAGTTTTCTCTCTCTCTCTCTCTCTCTCTCTCTCTCTCTCTCTCTCTCTCCTCCTTTTTTATTTAGAGAGAAAAAGAAATATGGTCTCTCTACAATCAGAAATAATTCATGGTGGCTCCTTCATTGCGAGGGTCCTGTAGCCTGTCCTAACTGGAGGGGCTCTGGCTGATGAGGCTGCACAGAGGCACAATTACTGCAGTCGAGAGGGAGACCCGCTCTAACCTGGCTGGAGAATACTGATTAACCTTTTTCACGCTGTTGACAAATGAATCGCATCAACAGCAAGGGACGGCATTTATCAATGCCTATCTGCACTTAGGTCCCCGCTCGGCCCGAGAAAAATAACAACTTTCTGCTAATAAACCAAACCAGGGATGCCACAAAGCATTACATCGTCACTAGAGTGGCATTTCCCAGCATCAGTCCTCTTTGATCATCCACAGAAAAGCAGGAGCCTTAGTTCACGCACTTGAGCGCATTTCATTTTTATGGCAAATGTACTACAGATACATGTTAACACATTTTAAGTGTAATTGCATTATAATAGATCTAGTAACTCTGTCATTATAACATGGTTATAAACCCTCTACAATTCCAAATTTATAATTAGGGCTATGAAAACACAAGTGTTTCTCCAAAAACACATGGGAGGTAATGTTTGTTCTAAGCTATTTATATTTTAAAGGTATTGTTTTATTTGTATATGTTTTTTTTTTTCATCCACTTATAAATTAATGTAAGAACGCTACAGTCCCAGTGGTGCGGGATGCTAGTTTTTCTTCATGGTTCCTAGCTGACTGCACCATTTAGCGTAAAGATTTGGCTGTGGGTAATATGTGATTGAATTCAGAGGCCCGGTGTCACTGAACCAATCAGACAATGTCCTTCTACACAAAAGGTCACTTATCTGACATGTTACTGTGCCATTTGCATTTAAGCGTGCATTTTATTGACCCTAACTTTCAGCGTCTTGACTGTATGCCATTAATGTGTTTCCTCGCGTGATGTGTTCGCTCAGCAGATGTACTGACGGTCAATTAACAGCACTCGCTAATTGCGCCTCTATTCAGTATCCTCTGCTATTATGCTTGCTTTACAAATCAAGAAGAATTGGGACGGCGCTTTAAATTTATGCCTGTAACAAGAGTCTAAAAGTGAGCTGAAGGTATAAAGGATGATTGTTACTCTCACTGAACAATGAGTTGAAACCCTCATCAATTTCTTTTTCGTTTTCTACATTTGTTTTCAATGTATTTCGCTTGTCTTAACCTAATGGCTAAACTCTTAACGATAAGAAAGCCCCTCCTCCGTTCTTGTCAGCACTCGTTTCGGAGAATAAACCGAAATCAAGAGTACAGAGGAATTATTTTTCTTTATTAAGTGACCCTGGTCCCCCGAGAGACAAAACAAAGCAAACAATTAATCTTTTCCTATTGGTTTCTGTGTACAATCTGGCTCCAGCTTACATCAAGGCAGACCATACTCGAACCAGGCGGAGCGAAAGTAATTAGACTTGGACTGGGAATAAATGGACTCAGGCGTGTAGTTGAACTCTGCAGAGAGTTTCCACCTGACAGTGAGGTTACCCCCTTCTAATAACCTATGGAACCATCACCCCAGACCAAAAAAACAAGAGTATAATTAACCAGATTCAGTGTATTAATTGCAGAGAGCCATTTAAAAAAAAAAAACAAGAAAGTACATTAATTGCTATACCTAACAGAGTGTTTAATCAAATTAAGTCTGAACTGCACTGTTCACAGTTGACTAAGCACCCAAACACTTTGCTTACCCAGCTCAGAAAAAAAACAGCAAGTCTCAATACAGGATACCTCAATAGTCTGCATTTAATACAGTTTATCTAAATATGATCATTTTGTGTAGATTTAATTATCGTATCAGCATTTAAAGATATGTAAAATAATCTTAAATCACAAACACACTGTTGTATTACTCTGGTTTTCACGGTGATCTAATGGTCTAAAGGTGTCATTTTATGAGACGACACAAAGACAACTTTTTTATTTATTTATTTTTTTTGACAAGCTCATTGGTTCAATATTGTATATTGCATATATTGTACCACAAAATGACATAAGTGAAATGGAGGTTTAGTCCATTTTTCTTCATGCTGTCCAGGGACACACAAACATTGAATAGTTGTACATAACATGTAAACATTGTATAGCTTTCGGCTTCATATTTATAAAACATACTCTATTTGTCTGTTTGTTTGTAATTTGTCTGTTTGTTTGTCCAGATTTTACACATAAGCCATAAATTCCAGCACAAGTGGTCGTGCAAACAGAAGTAATGCATGAACATGCAAAGCAGGCATAAAACATTTAGCAGTTTTGGAATACACTGATGTACAAACTCAGAACCTTCGAATGTCAGTTGGGCGCGATTCCTTAAAGGGTTATAAACTAACCCTACACCTCGCAACTTCAAGCGGCTCATATTTTACATTAAAAAAAAAGTTTCCAGAATAAATTTGCACGCACGCTCACAACATATATCTCAGCTAAAACAGGTACGTTGCCGAAGACAAAATGAGTCAAAATGCACACATTGCAATCTAAATTCATATCTAAAGTTCTGAGAAGTACTGCTCACTTTTTTTTTTTTCTTTTTTTTTTTCTCGGAGTGTGGCATTAGAGTGGACCATGGCAACTAGTTTCACAGTCCATTGACAAATAACAGTGCAGTCTATGTTGTCCTACATTCCTGGGCCTGCTCTCCAAAACCTGCAGACTCGGGAGAGAGGAACCGAGCGGCCCTATAGGAACAATGATGGATTTCAGTTATTAGCAGATCAAAAAGATGGATGGCGCTCTGCTTCTCCCAATCAACATCATCATCTAGATCTATTTAAAGATAGCGCTTGTGCTAATCAACTTATTTAAGCCAGTGATAATATCAGGGCAGAATAATCTCCAGTAGCGCGGTGCATCCCCCCTCGTTGATCGATAAAATCGCTTGAGCCGGTGCAAACGGAGGTAAGTAATGACTATCCTGGTCATTAATATTATTTAACACTCTTTTCAACAGACTTAATGAAGAAGAAAAACTGGGAGCTTCTTTTGGATACCTAACCAATACTGTGGACCATCACTGGACCCACACACAGGTTTTTACTGTACCCAACATCACCCAACTAATTGCAGAACCACATTAGTGCAATTTGATACGTATGAATGAACAATAAAGTTATTGCATAACTGGAATGCAAACCTCTTTAAAAGATGTGATGCTGTGGCATCACTGACCCCTGTTTTATTAAAGCTTTCAACACTTTCAGAGGAGTCACTTCTATATAACTGCTATCTACTCATCATAACTTCTTATTAACTTGTTTGTTTGTTTGTTTGTTTGTTTGTTTGTTTGTTTGCTTGGTTTTGTTCACTCCAAACAATTTTAATGCAAGAACATTTGTTTAGCAATCATTGTTTAGCTTTAATTATCCTGGTTTTGAAGGAATTACTGGTGACATTTGGGCTTTGGTTATGTGGGTCACCATTGATAAATCTATAAACCCAAGGTCTTAGCTATGGATAAAGAATGAACTATAGACTAAACCACTGTTTAAGTGTATTGTTTCTAACATGCTTTTCTAAAAGAGTAAAGACCTTGAGGCAAAGGAGTCAATAGAACTAAGTAGGGTTAGAATTAGATTGATTTTATCCTATTCTCAATCATGATGTAAAATTGCGACTAATTTTGTTTTTCCACTGTAGAATCGGACTCTCCAGAAGACTTCTCTTACAATCTGTTACAATGAGCATTCCCTTAGAACCTTTCACAATTCATTTTATCCACTTTCACCACTAATTTTATCCAGCACCTAGAAGAGTAAATGTTTTGCATAGATAAGACATTTAGACTGTTCACTTTCCTTAGTTATATTGAAGGATACGAGAAAAACTGTGCATTATTAATGTCAGGTTTTATTTTTAGACGTCAGAATACCTAAAGGTACCCTAGCATGTTGAATAACCCCTGTTTCATATCTGAGTGTCTTTTTGAGCCTCATATGGATAAAGCTATGTATAGCAGGCTTCAAGTCCTTTTTTTTTTAGGTCTCCTGGCGGTGTGTGAAGTTCTATCAGAATGAAGCTTTGGGACTGTGTTTGACAGAGACCATGATCAGATCCTTTTCATCACGCTGTTAAAATATTCATCACATTTCCACCACAATCCATTATCAGTCATAGTGTTTAGGCCAGCTAGATTTGACACATCAAAATCAATACATCTTTTCTTTAGATTATGACAGTTCCCAAGAAAAAAAAAAAACTCAGAGCTGAACTCTTTGACTACTCTCCAGATTATTCATGTAACGGACGGGGGTGAAAAAAAGAAAATATATTGATCAAAATGTCCAAAAAAATCAGGAGGAATTTAATATCCCTTCATTATAATTGGGGAAAATAAGCAAAAAAAAAGTGACTATTCTCTTTTCCATTCAGGCTGTCTATCCTGATGCATTTGGATTGGTCGTAAGGTCTGTGACGGTCATTAACAATGGCTGAGACTGAATGAAGACAAACTGGAGACAAGCCCAGTTTCCAGTAGGGCTAAGCTGCTTACAAGACAAATACTCAGAGGGTGACCCTTCAGCCTATGATGAACGACCCCTTGTGCTCCGTTCAGCCCCTGGCCACCACCTCCTAGCCCGGCTCTGGGGGAGGGGAGCACTGTACACATAGAAGTAGCCACAGCGCTGAACTGATCGTATGTTCTCCTCAGACTCCTAAGGTGTAACACATGGAGAAACTAACGGTAAAGAGGACCATAACACCGTTTCAGCTTAGTCTTATACTGTGGATCTGGTGCTCCAATATCTGTAATTTCCAGCAATAAGCAAAGAAACCACTCAGCAAACAAAATATGACCAATCCATTGTTGAAAGCGCACCACAAATTGAATTTAACTGAATTTCAGACTAAGTTTAATGTTGTCTAAAAGAAGTAAAAATTAGCCAGATCTGAGTAAATGAAACAGTAAGTGAAATACTTCAGGATGAAAGACAGATTAAGATGCTTAGGCCTACATTCAAACCACAAAACAAACCATGAAAATACAGGTTCTTGTTTATATTGTTCTGTTGTTCTAATGTCAGATCTGTGATGATATTCAATTCTCTCTTTTTGTAAGGTCACAGCCTCTACACTCCATGCACCCAGTTCTTTTCTTTTCTTTTCTTTTCTTTTCTTTTCTTTTCTTTTCTTTTCTTTTCTTTTCTTTTTCTCCATTCTCTTCTCCAGACAGAGGCAATTAAAAAAACAAGCCAGAGAAAAATACAACTAATCAATGGATTGTTTCTTTTTCTTCTTTTTTTACAACAGCCCTTTTCCACTGTATCAGGAATACCCCAATACCGGGAACAGGGTCAACATAGGGTCTGTTGGCCAGCCTAATTACAAGCAAAAAAACATGCAGCTCATGCCCTGAGGTCAAGGGTCAAAGGTTGGGGAAAGTGGATGGGGTTGTTAGGAAGGAGCATTTTCACACTCAGCCTTACCGATTCATAAATACAGTGCCCCTGAGAAAGTATCTGATAATACACAAATTAACAAGATTAAGAGCTGAAACTAACTAAATAACTTAATTTCCATTATTGTTTGACTGATCTGTTAACTAATCAATATTTGTAGAGCTTGATTTTCATTGTGCCAATTTATTTATTGCAGCACAAACAATGTCTTATCGTTATGTCTTTTCAGTATTCAGTAGAACATTTTTCATATAATTAGATTATCCATCAGGTAACAATTACGAAGCCACAATCCAATATTTTGCAAAGCCAATTTTAATAACAACTTGGTTATTCAAATCACAGACCATAGAAATTTAGTTATGTCATTTAACTCTGAAAAGCTCAGTGAAGTACAATGACCTATCAGTATCACTTTATTAGAAAATGATAACATCTCATCACTAAGATTTGCCCCCTTCTTAGACAGTCCATCAGCGCAAGGAACTTCCAGAAGACAATTAATTTGCCATTCACCCTGTTGCTAATATTATGGAGGAGGTGGTCACTCCAACTGGTCCTGCTACTCAAAATGTCATATCATAGCACAAAGATTTAGATATTTTTATTTACTTGCTTACCCAAACTTAATACCACTTCTGTGTAGATCAGTGCTTTCAGCATATGTGTATGTAGTTGTATTGTAACCCTTAATTCAAGCCTCTTGAAATGTTGTAGTTTCTCTCTTGCAGCAGGGACAAGTGCAATATAAGAAAAAGAGACTTTTGGGCTGGCCGCCCTTATTCACCATCTAAAAATAAAGCCAATAGTAAAGGTTTCCTGCTTTCTTCCAGTCTGTAGACCCGCTAGCCCTTAACCTTTCTCAAAGTTGTAGATGAAATGTCAGAACTGGACCCTCAGGTATAAGTTAGCAGCCTAACCGGACAGCACGGCCGTATGAATCACTGTCATTCTAAATGTAGAATCAGCAATTCCACAGCCATCCTATCTGGAAATTTAAAAGGGAAAAAAAGAACCTGCTCCAGGAGCTATGGTATTGATTTTTCCCGCCCGAACAAAGAGACTTTCTCTAATACATGATACATCATAATCATGCAATTTGTACCTTTGTGTCAACAGATGACCATGAGTCTCAACAAAGATGTTGACCCGTACAAACAGGAGAGGATCCTTATACATGTGGCATGTATAGCAAATGTTGTAAAGTGAATGCTTTTCCTCTCTTTGATGAATGAATTGCGTGAAATATGAAATGTAAGCATTTATCCATGCTATTTATTTGTTTACAACTGATTTTTTTTTTTTCTGTGTAGACTTCCCTCTAAAAATAGAAGATAAGCTTAACCAAGTCCCGAAAGAAGCTGAAATGGAGAGAGACTATTGCTGAAAGAGACACAGGCGTTCCCAGGAGCAATTTTAGGAGAGGAGATTTTGGATTTCTTTCTCAACTCATTTCTTAGCATGACGCAATCCTGTTCTTTACTTCTGATTTCCCTTGTCTTCACATATTCCCTTTAAATTTCTAACAATAACTTTATACTTCAAACCAAAAATACCCTCAGCAAACAAGCACATGACAGAGAGAGTGAAAACAAGGCATATACTACCAAAACAACATGTACAATTTATCGCGTATGTCTTTCCATTTGAGACGAACTCTAGTGTCCATCCCAAATTTTCAGCAACAACTATCTGTGTATATTAAACTCTGGCCAAAATTTGTCCTAGTCGACAATATTTACTTTTTTTTTTCCCCTCTTCCAGACAGCAACAGGAGAGTTGTCCAAGGTTTAAATGTGTGTCCTTTTCACTGCGGTTCTCTCAGACTGAACTTAGCAGTCTGGTCTGATAATACCAGGGCCCCTGTGAAGTGATTCTCTGAACAGAGAGAGACACTCACTGATTCTTCTCCTCCCTGTCTGATCTCCACACAATCTCTTTTCCTCCACACCCACAAACCCCTGCAGAGGATGCCACGCAGCATCACACCCAGTTTGCCTACCTCTCTCGGACAGTCCGAAACACTTTTCCTGATCTCTTTCATCTTGATGTATTGTCAATATATGGATCGCTGTGCTCTCTAATTCAGTGAAAAAATCTAGTTTTCCATTAGTCTCTGCCGCTCTAATTTTGGCTGCCGCTTTTCCACGTGTAATTATTAAAGGCAGATTCAAGAAAGCAATTACTGAACTACCGTTTGTATCTTTGAAATCTTAATAAGCGACAAGAACTTGCGTGTGTGTGTGTGTGTGTGTGTGTGTTAGTATTGAGAGAGAAAGTGAGAGAGAAAGAGAAAGGGGGAGAGAAAGGGGGGAAGACAGAGAACATGAGAGCATTCTTGCAATGCTTCACACTCTCCTGTGTCTGAGAAGAGTCTGGAGTTGGTAGTTCAGTGAGAGTACTGTGGAAAACTAAAACACAGTGATGGACAAGTGTAATTTAAAACACCTGCATGCAGGCTGTCAATAGCAAATGAAATAATTTCAGCTTAAAAACAAGCTGTGGAGAAGAGGTATCACGACTAGGTAAATGAGAAGGAGAAATAGAGAATGTGTGTGTCAGAGGGGAAAAAATTAAATGAATTTCCTCTTTAAAAGATCTAATAATGACTACTAGCTTACCATGGTATCAGAATTGTTACAGAGGTTATATAATCGGCATTTTTGCCATCGGAACAGAATCAAGTCATTAAACACTGCAACATTTGAGTGAGTAAATAAATAAATAAACAAATAAATAAATGAAAACAAATGTTAACTTCCAAACGTGTGCTTACTCTTCATTTCCCAATTCCCAAATGAAGCAACACAAAACAAACCCCACAAAAGTGCTATGATGGTGGACCTTCCCCATTGTTATTCCCCTTGGAACTGTAAGAGCCACACACATAACTTGTTCCTAAGTTATGAATTTTCATTTTCAGATTAGGAGCAGCCTGGGAGGATGTAGTCTAACATTATTCCCTTTCTTGTCTTATTACACACCAATTTTGAATAAGTTAATACACTGATCCTTGAGTTTGTAAAGATCTATCTGTGTCCATATCCATCCACTGACCCATCTATCTATCTATCTGTCTATCTATCTATCTATCTATCTATCTATCTATCTATCTATCTATCTATCTATCTATCTATCTGTACGTCTGTACACACACACACACACACACACATACATATTGTATATGGTCTGTTTGTGCAGTATTGTAATGGTAATCATTATAATTAGACGTATATTGCTGACAATCGTTTTTGTAAGTCTGTAGCCTTGACTTGCCACAGTGGGGATATGGACATGGAGTATGTGGACCTGCCATATGATGCTATGGAAGAGAGCTGGGAACAGTTCTACACTGGTCCATGTTCATTTACATTCATTAAAAGACACACAAATGTAATACTGATAATCACTAATCAGAATTTCCATGTAATGAAAGCACAGACTTGATTTTGTAGATTCACTTTTTTTTCATCATCTTTGACTTAGGCCGCTAACATTACACAGAAAAAAAGTTTCTCCAAGTGGTCATCAACTATTTTATTGCTGAGGGTGTTTTTTTTTTTTTCTTTCTTTCTTTCTTTCTTTCTTTCTTTCTTTCTTTCTTTCTTTCTTTCTCTCTCTCTCTCTGTCTCTCTCTAATGTTGCAAAGGGAAAACTGTCAGGCTAGTTTCTGACGTGAATTTGCATTCCTCAATGACAAGTGACATCAGCAAAAGGCCACAGAAAACTGTTTATTGATCCCTCAGTTCAAACTATTCAACTGAGCAGATAAGGTTATATCTAAAGGAGGTGCTTACAAAGAAGACATTATGCGGCCATGCTGTGGGGAGTGCTTTAAAGAACACGACTTCATTACATCATGCCACTTGCGTTTATATCATTTTAAAGAGCCTCTTGATTGGTTCGTATGGCCTGTTGATGGGAGCAAAGGCCTCTTGCACATCGCGGCTATTAGGTGTTAACAGCGGCCATTCATAATCTGGTGCATACTAAATGCTAGAATGTCAGGCTGTGTTTAGTGAGAAGAACTGGCGTGTAGCCAGCTAATGAAATGGGAAGAACTCTAGCCAAAGCCATTTGACACTGGCAGCTGCCCCCCAACTCACAATTAAATTAATTCCCATTGCAATTCTGACCTTTCCCTTCTGAGAACAAAGAAAATAACCCCAAGAGTCTCATGGATTTGGGGGCTGATGGTGCTTACAAAGTAGCCACACCAAGGGGTTAGGGCTTCTAGAAATCACTCCTCGAAAGTAGTTCATACTCTTCGTGATTAATATTATTTTAATTTTCTTTGAAAACTGTTAAAGTGTAAAATTCCTGCAGGGTGGGGGGCATTAATATAGTATAATGAAAAATAACTTTCAGTTCAAAAGTATAGAGCAATTTAGCATTATAGTCCCTCGGTCAGAAAACAGCTACAAAGGAAAAAAACAAAACAAAAAAAAAAAACAAGCTGTTAGGTGTCAGTCATGTCGTAAACAAGGAGTGACAGAAAACTGTCAGAGTTCATGAAATCCCCATCACAAATGATAATGCACTGGCCAACAGTCAGCAGCTTGGCTCTCAGCACGGAGAATTATCGGGAAATGTCACATCGCCGATAGATTTATGTATGCAAATGAGCTGGTTCAATTCCTCTGACACCACTTAAATTTATTGTGGCATTTGTGGTGTAAAGGAGCATCTCTTGTCTAACAAAAAAAAAAAAATTTAAAAAAAAGGAGAATTTGGGGAAAACTTGGCTTGAACAAGTAGATTATATTTAAATTTATGTGCGCTTTAAGACTGCATTCACTGGAATGTTTACACAGACAGGAACTGCTAAATAAGAGAAGGCATCATTGTTTTACTTAGAGGCTGTCACAGTTTTACAGCACTGACGTCAACGTTCTTTTAGTGCATTGCTACAGTCTATGTTCTATATGAATATGGTGACTTGCCAAGAAATCATTTCACATCCGATGCTGTAACGGAGAAAAAAAAATTATACTGTGTACCATTACCATTTTTTAAGCCTACAACACTATAAAAATGGATATGTTTGTTTGTTTGTTTGTTTTTCAAACATGTCCTTTCAGCCTATAGTTTATGATACTCGGTGGTTGGGTTCAGTAGACACCCTGTGCACATGTTTGTTGAATTTGTTTAAGGGTGCCCAGGGGACCTCACAAATTCAAAGCAAAGGTTGTGGTCTGTGCTTAATCATTACTGCTTAGACAGAAAGTCATTTAGCAGAAATCAATGGTTTTAAGAAACATTGAAATCAGGAGAGGCTGGCCGCCTATTAAAGACATGTAATGGTTATAAATACACAGTTTACCAAAATATATTCAGAGCTACACATACTGAATATTGAAATAACATGGCTCTGTCAAAATACATTCATGAATAAGCTTAATTTTTTTTTTAATGAAATTGCTGTAATTATTTTGATTTAAAATGCATAGAGCATCACCCGCTGCTGCACCCCAACCATATAAGAATGATATTATTTTTAAAGATCAATTCAGCATTTAATGTACATGAACACATAGGGATTAAACACTGTTCATGCGGGTCAATAATAGGGGCAAAGATAAGTGTGTTTTACCAATGGAGCTAGTAAAATGGTTGCTGAGATTAAGAGTGATAAAATGGGATTATGCCCCTCTCATCACATATGAGTAGTGAATTGATTTATGTGAGGATTAGTGTGGGTTCTCCTGCCGTTTTGAACTTTTGTACGTACGATATGTTAGGACAAGTGTAGGCGATGACCTGCTTATTTTCCTGACCACTCTGAGCTGAGTTTAATAGTCACCTGTGCGGATAATGTCGTGCTATCTGCATTTAACCAGAATCATAAACATTTTACTCATATGAACAGACCGCAAGCTATCAGATCCTTTTACCTTTCTCTCGTGTGACCCTGATACGAGAGAGCAGCCGCTACAAGGACTTTGCGCTTGAGAAGTGAAATTGGACACGCACACACACACACACACACACAGACACACACACACACACACACACACTAAGAAAAGAGAGGTGCAGTGGTGGTCATTTCTCTTAAGGCAGTACAAAATGAGCAGTAACGGGATCATCTAGGAGCTCAGCAGCTCCCCCATCAAAAGATAAGAGAAAAATAAATGAACACCACTCTACACTGAGGTCCCTCCTGTCTTATCTTAAAGTACTGTACATGACCAGCGACTTCCAGTTTGCCCGAATGAGGAAACTCACGTATTGTACTATTATCTATCATAGAGAAAGTTTGTGTTTGTTTTACAATTTTTCACCCCTAAATCAGTGCTGATACCCAAATTTCTTTGAAAATCGAACTAGATTTTTTTTTTTTTTTCGCAATTCTTACTATAAAATGCTGTACTTGAATAAATGTTTTTATCGAACTAATTCTGTTCACAAGCTCTGACTTGTTTCAAAATAAAAGTGTCATACACAGGTTAATTAATACAATGCAAATACAGGGGATAATGATTGCATTATTAAAAAGATTGTCATTACAAATAATAAATAATTTACTCCTCTCTACAGTAAAGCTTGAGACAGAAAAAAAAAACATGTTTAAATGTTTCTTCAAAATGTAAGTGTTAGTTCTAACACCAAGCTCTAACAATTCTTGAAATAAATTATTACTGCACTAATACACATTCATTTAGGTACAAAAACCACTTGAAGCTCTCAACAACTGTTCTCTGATAATACCAAAGAAAAGAGAAATGTTGCAATGCAAGAAAGTATGGTCGAGTTCTGGTGTTGGGGGGGAAAAAAAGGAGCTTCACAATTTGCAAGCAAATGATCTTTACGGTCAGGGAGGGCTGGCAGGAGTGTGCATGACAAACCGATGCAATTTCAGCCGCGTCGCAGGAGCAGGGCGATATTTGTCTCATGTTGGCAAGGGTTAGTTTCCCATGGTACATGGAGTTCCCAGATTTGAATCACCAGAGGTCCTGGGGCCTTCGCTTGACAGGATACAAATAATTACAGTGCCCTCTCTTCATTGTACCCCATTATATTGCTCTTCTTATCTATAGACTTTGGGCACACTTGATCAAGTTAAGGTCACTGTATTTTGACCACAACACAACATAACGCATCGCTATTTGGAGATATGATAAATAGAGCTTGGCACGCCTACCAAGCACTGCCTTTTTTTATCAGTTCTGTTGCCCTTTCAGTGTTTTTTCTTTTTTTTTTCTTTTTTTTATCTTCCAAATACTCACTGACAAAAGTTCTATGAATCTATGTAAACAATTCCTCTTATGCACTCTGTATGTAAGTTTGTATAGATCTGTGCTTTCCATATGCTGGGCATTTAATGGGGAGGCAGAGTAAGTGTTCACCAGGAGAGATCATTAAAGATCTAAACACACGGAATGAGAGTGAGCCCACAGTACAAAGCTCCGCCTGCAGAGGGCATTTTGGTACAAATAAAAGCAAATGAAAAAAAAATCCTCTTGAATGCATTTGAATATACACTTATGATTAATGAAGCTAAAACTCATGCAATATCGCGATATGTGTTATTGTTGAAAAGATTCATCATAGCTTGGTGAAACAAAACTTTTTAATTTCGGGATTACTGAGATATTTAACAGCAAAAGTCACCCCTACTCTTCTAAAGAAATCTGCATATTATGTGTAATTTAGTCTCTTGGATTTGTTATTATTCAAGAAGTCAAAGTCGTATGTCGTGGATTCTAATGAGTTGAATGTAATGATGGTTAATCCTCAGTGTAAATAGAATAGGGTGTGTCTGTACATTTTCTGAGTGGATATAAATCGCCCTCTGTCATTCAGTATTACCACGGAGATTACTCCACTTCTTCTCTAGCAAAAACACCTGTGTGTTCAGTTCAGTTCAGTGTCTTTGAGTCTTCAACATCATACACTCACAGTGGTAATGTCATTAGAGATATCAGTCCAACAGGAGAGGAGACACAGACGCCGAGTTTCTTAACAGCTCCCAGAAACGAGCTCCTTTTTTTCTGCAATATCACTTAGAATAGTCAAATATGACAGTTTGTCGATATAACGGGGACAGTGCAGTATAATACACCCCAGATTTTTTGACAGCGCTTTGGAGATGTATATGCAAAGTGATAAACACTTGACAGTGCTTGTCAGAGGACTCTGTTTCATACATAGCTTGGTCCTCACAATTTCAAAACCTGACGTGACATTCTCATGAGGGCCTTCTGAGTTACTGTACATGAACAAGTGACTGGGTTTCTTTTTTTTTAATGAGATATAAACCTTAAAGACATTCTGAAGCCCATTCTACATAGAGATCAGTGTGTGACGAATCTTAAACATCACAGTTCAGGAGAAGACCTAAAGAAACATCTTAAGTGATGCTGCTTCGGTGCTGCTAACACACATTATTTTTGATGATCTTGTTGATGCTTTTAAGGATGTCTTAAGGTACACCTTAAATGATGCACATGCATAATTTAAAAACTAGCATGTAATACGTACTGTTAATAGCTGTTTTTTCTTTACATGATGTCATACAACAACTTGTACTGCTGGTTATAAGGATACCAACAATGCTAAGTCTTCCCCAAAAGTTTAATATTTACAGTGCATTGTAATATTATTTAGATTTAGTCATTGTTCTTTTTTTATGTTCATTTACTATTCTATCATTAGCATAAAATGATGACAGTCTAAAATAATCCTTATCTGGAGCAGTTTCTTCTCTATCAACTAGACATTAACTTCAGGAAATCATGCAGCTGTGTTTGGATTAAATTATGATACTGCTAAAGTACCACATATGGGCTCCAATGTGTGGTAATGAGACGGTACTCTAATAAAAACAGACTTCAAATACTCTTACATACTTTAAATGTCCAGTGGTAGCGAATTAAAATGTGTATACGTGCATAGTGACAGCCATGAGAATAGAGATCAGATATGAGGTCAGACATGAGTCAGTATCTTACTTGAGTTCACAAACCCTCCCTCTGAAAACCAGAACTGTGAAAAAATTTGCACAAGAGCAGACACCACGGGGAGGAGGTGGATTGCCTGAGGTGGATAGTGAGGTAGGCGGCCGCTTAAATATTGGAGAGCTCTTAAGCAGGTTCTCGTCTCAAAATTCTCCTCTCAAGCCTTCGTTATAAATAATTCCATAAAAAAAAAAAAAAGAGAGAGAGAGGAAAGACAAGAAAAAGGAAGATGCTTTCAGCTCAGGTACATTCCTTTATTAGAATTTAAGTATTGTTGGACAGGAATGTAAAGTAAAAAATACATGAGATTAAAAAATCTTTCAGAACATCGTCTCAAAACAAAGAATCAACTCAAATCTTCAAAGTTAAAAAATTGCAGGCTAATATGCAAAATAAAAAAAAGACATTTATATATATTTATATATATATATATATAGCTGCGAGCAGCAATGCCAGGGACCAGCACCGGTATAACTGAAAAATCATGAATAATGCTGTTTGATTAAGATTCAAAAAAAAAAAAAAAAAAAAAAAAACAAGCAGGTTTACTATGAAATCTCATTTTAGCTTGGTCAAAATATCCCGATCTCTGTTCTCCCCACTGACAGCTGCACAAATCAACCAGTTTCTTCATATAGATCACCGTCATTTTCTTTAATCATAGAATTTTTTTTGTCAAAGACAAGAGTTGTGCTTACTGAAAAACTCTCTGTACTGTTTCGCGTTTCATGTCATGTGGAAAAAAAAATGCCTTTAGAAATACTGCCGAAAGCAAAAAAAAAAACAACAACAACAACAACAACAACAACATCAACACTACTGGCTGTTTATGATTTTTTTATGGGTTCTGCTCATTGGATAACTGTTTAACGACGGAAAAAGACTGAGGCTTGCACAAATGAAACAAATAAAAACAAGCCACAGCTACACGGGTGCTTGGTCCCCTAAAAAAAAAAAAAAAAAAAAAACCAAAAAAACAGAGCAGTAGTGTTTTGTTGAAACAGGAAGTGCAACCCCCCTTCGTCACTGTCCTCATGCTCCCAACAGAGAGCACATCAAAGACAAAGGAGATCTCCTTAAGCCACCCGCAAGGTAAAACAACAGGGATTAAGCGATTAAAAGATTCATAGTGTTTTATTTGAGTGGTGATTCATTTTCCATTTTGTCTGTGCATTCACTTTAGTGGCATACAGTAAACAAAACCAAAACAATAAAAATAAAAAGAGATCATCAGTCAAGGGGAGTTAGTGCAGGGTTTTTCTGTTTATGCAATAGCTTTGGCTTCTGGCAAGAACGCCTCCCAATATTTAATCAGCTGCGGAGAAAACAAAAACATCATATAGTTTCATGATACGATACAATCTAGAACAATATTTTTAAGCTGCTTTATGTGCTGATTAACAATATCTGTTTAATTCAATGAATTTTTTTAAAGAAGTAATAATTACCTGCTGCTGTGTATGTACTAATGACTCAAGATATTTAATGATGACAACTTTGAAGTCCCTTACTCTCTCTTTCTGTAAAGACAGGTTAGAAAACAGAGAATTTGGGTACAAGGTGGACAAAAGTGACAATGGAAAAACACACAAGGTTATAAACTGGCTGAGGCTGACATATTGACCTTACCTCAAACCTTCCCACTTCTTTGCGAATAGTTTTTGATATCTGCTCAAAGTCCCTCTCTCCTTGTTGGACTTTACCTTCCCACTGCAAAGACAAAACGAGTGCGAATTTTCACGTGAATAAAAAACAAAAAGTTTCCGCATCCGGATACAGCGTTAAAATACTAACACAGAGACTGGCTACTTGAAATATCACCCTTCTGAAGCCAAAACAACATGGAGAGATAAACGTGAATGTGGTCAAATGAATGACAAGAATACTACACGGCATGGAAACGAAATGATTCTGATCAAATACAACCACTGCAATTCTGGGAGCCTTAAAGATGAACTACTTCCTGATGTTCAAGAGGGCACACGTAACACTGAGAGTGACAATAAAATGAAAAAAATTTAGGACATCGGTCAAAACACCCTCCAGTGTGCCTAATTACCAAACAAGGTTTAGGACTTTTTAAGGTTTAAGACTTTCAGAATCACACTGTTACACTGCATTCAAATTTGCAGTACCACTCTACCTTTTTCAACCAGCTAGACCCAAATCTAGAGCCAAATTCATGATTCAAGCGAATGAAAATTGTATTTGGTTTGGTTGGCCATTTTATCTGCTAGAAAAAGAGTGGTAGCGCAGCAAGGAGGGAAAAAAAAGATATCATTCTACATTTTATGCATGCAAACTGGTGATAAAGTCATTGGGTGAGGATTCTTCCGAGGTGCATGTGTTTTTGTAAAAGATTAATCTAACTGTCGAATTCAGTGAGGGGCCGTAATTCTTGTATTGTCGAGCTAGAGTCATACACAAAAGACAGTGGTAAAAATAATAGAACACACAATGTGTGACTTCCATGACCTTCACTTGACCTTCACGCTAAATAGAACTGTATGAAATTAGTTATCCCCCTATATGTTGCTACAGTTACTCCCAGAGCTAATGTAGTATCCAGTTAGTTGCTTAAATTTATTGCACGCTAATCAAATGGCGCTACACACTTGACTGTGTGGCAGGCCCAGAAAGTAAAAAAAAAAAATCCTGTTGCTGCTTTGAGATGTCACTTTGAAAATCCATTGTGAATGCAGTATAGGTTTGACATTTTATATATTCTTATGGTTATGATATAGATAAAAAAAAAAAAAACTTATGGGTCACTGTTAAGTTGTTGGATCAGTATATTAAACTGTCACTACTGACTAATTGCACGCTTCAAAGACACTTCAAAAGAGTTAATATATTACTAAGGAAAACTCTTTATCAGTGACATATATCTAGACATTATTATTATCTAGGAGCAGAGTTAATAATGTAAATGTGGAGCCATAGAGACAAAGCTTGGTAGTCATAACTATGATATAAAAAAGAGAAAAAAAAAAACACCCTTAGAAACGTAACAAGTCAATGTGACACACAGTTAGACTGGATGAATCACATCGGATGGGAGAAAGAACAAAAACCAAACCAAAAAGGTCCTACCTCCTCAATCTCCTTTGCGGGGGCATGGCAGGGAAAATGCAAAAATTAAAAAAGAGGCTGATAATGCGCAGTGGTTTAAAAATAACCAATAATAATTATGACCTTTTAGCTCCCTTACAGGCGGCCTAAAAGTCCCGGCTGAAGAACAAAATGAATGGCTTAAATAAAAACTGGGCAACATGCTTCAATTTTCAGCATCAACACTGAACAGGCATGGTGTTGATATGCAATAACCTGTTGGGTTTGTACTACTGAAATGTAAACAAAAATTCAAGCCAAACTAATACTGAAAGAAGAGGTATATTTGGTTATAGGACTGCAGTAGTAGACATGGGATGTTTCTATTAAGATTTGAGAGGCACAACATGTTATGGCCAAATAATTTACTCTGCAAGAGTATTTCACCAACCCGGAACATTCGATGGTCTTCTCACCCCTTTGTAATTGAGGTCGTTTTTCTGATGACTGTCATAACATCTCAAAACCGTACATCTGTGGTTCTTTTGAGGGATGTCATAACTTCAGTTAGAAGTTTTAAGTCATGTATTGTCCAATAAGAACAGGAGGAACAATGTGCCTCATTGAGCAGTCCATATTGCAGATATGGGCTCATAGGAGTTGTGATGTTAACCAAATGGTAGCTAAGTAACAATGCATTATTTCCGTTTCAGACCACCACCAAACCATCCCCCGACCCCACAAAAAAACAGAGCTTCTTTTTGTGGCCTGAACCGTTTTACCTCTTTGATCTCATCTTTGGCCTGCTGCAGTTTGTCAGGCTTGTTAGCAAACTGGAGCTTAGCTTCAGCCTCCCGTTTCCTCTGCAACATGACCTGGGCATCCTGCCATTTGGACCACGTCTTCATACGCTGGTCAAACACACCCTGTAGGCAAAACGCAGGATACTGTGAGCCCACAGACGCTTCACTGAGGGTTACAAAAATGTATGAAAATAATACCACACATCACGAGACACTGAACAATTTTTTTTTTTAGCTTATCTTTTTTTTTTTGTTTAATATATCACAGCAGAGTTCCAAAGGAAATCCAAATGAATAATGTTCATGTATTTATGTAAATGTACGCTACCTTTTACAACTGCTTATTCATTTGCTAACAACTATATTAACTATACCATTTCAAAAAAAAAAAAAAAAAAAACAACTCTGTTGCTTGCCCCTCATCATCAGAAATCTGAAACACAATGACCGATTCATCCGGCTCGCGTTCTCAGTTTGCCATTAAGATCAACAGAAACGCAAACTCACCTTCACCGCAGTGAGGAGGCGTACATAATCTCCCAGCAGCTCTGAGAACAGGTAGAAATCTGCGTAAGCTTGCTCCTGGTGCAGCTGGTCAATCTTCTCCTCCACCTCGGCCAGCTGGGAGAGCGCCCGCGACAGAGCCGTGTGGTCCTCCGAATTTCCCAGCATGGCGGCACTCTTCGCGAAGGACGCGGTGTTCATTGACAGCTCTGACAAAGCATGAGGGAACGCAATGACTGTGACTACGTATCACAGTGAGGGGGGCTGGCCATGTTTTTAAGTCAAACATTCAATGTGTGTTCATACATTGATTCGATGTGTAATGGATTCCCTAAAATTCTCACTGAGAAATACAGAATGCTCACATGAACAGCGAGAGGAGCAATATTCACAGTTCTGTCGGTCAAATCTAAATAGATATGGACGACTGGTGGGGCAGGTTGGTGTTTTGATGTCTGTCATTGATGTACATGTATAGAACAATGACTTTCCCCAATATGATGCGATTCATCTCAGATTTTACTTGACATGTGTGCCAACGTATTGGATGCAAAATATCAAGGTTTTTTTGTTGTTGTTTTTTTTTCCTTTAACCACTGAAGAATGACTATAATATGTCACTAGGTGTTGCGGATTAAAGCCGACTGGTTGAAGAAGGGAAAAGGAATTTACCTTTCCTGTGACACACCAATGACTCCACACTTGCGTGGAGTTTTCTTAGCTGCACATCAAGGTTCTCAAACTGCTGCTGCTTCTCCTCAAACCACTTCAAATGAAAAAAAGCAAAACATCAGTTCAAACAAACCAAGTTAACTTTAAAGAGTAAATGATAAGTACATAGTCGAAATAATTCATGCCAAAAGACAAACTTTAAAGCACACCTTAAAATTGCCAGTAAAAAAAAAAAAAGCAGCATTTGAATGGCAAGTAGGCTAATTATTAACCGATGTTTACGTTTTAACCACAAAAGGAATCTTAATCACCCTATAATCTTAAAAGGTGAATGTTACCATTGTGCATACTATCATGTTCTAATCATTGTGCTCAAAGTCAAAGAGGTTTAAATGCTTTAAACTGCTTCATTACTTAAATGACAACACACACACACACACACACACACACAAACACACACAGAAAGAACTAGATATGGTAGCCCTCACAGTCTATTTTAATGACAGAAGGAGGAGGGACAATCTGGAACAGGGTGCACTAAGCTCTGGTCCTTCTCAGCTCAAGTAGCCCCGTCTTTGGGATTCAAGAGGAGAGACTCATTAATTCATCTCATTATTCAAGTCCAAAAATCAGCCCTTACCGCATCCGATTCATTCATCTTGATTGTCATTTTGTTGACAGCGTCGGCAGCTTTGTTTACCATCCTCAATATTCCAGCCCCACTCAGTGCCTGAGTGCTAACTGCTCGCGGCAGCTGGGATAAAATGACAAATAAGGGCAAACAAACCGGTTAACAGGCTGGAGCTCCGAACCCAATCCCAATGGGGAACCTTTCCCAGCGCTAAGAGCAAGTGTGGGGTTTTCTCCACTCCCATACATTTCAATGCTGGATCTAATTTAATACGTTTCACTCGGAAAACTCTCCGAGGGACAACGGAGCAAAAATAGCTTCCAATTGCTCCTGAACCGTTTTAGCTCTTTGTACGGTTGCCTTGCATTACAAGTGCGTTAATACAGTTATTTCTCTGAATCATATGGATTTGCCCCCCCCCCCCCCAGCGCCTTCTGAGACGTTTTCGGATCATCAACTTAAGGTCAAATAGCTGTGTTAAATCTCTGAAAAGGCAGCGAGTCAACGGTGCACTGGGCCTTTTTTAAAAGGCTTAAACTTTAGGAACATGTTAGTTCTTCTTTGAATAGCACGGCTGAATCAACACAATACCTCAGAGCTCTCCAGAAACTGCATGACATCTGGATCTTTGAGGAGGACAGGATGTTTGACTGTTCTCATCAGGTACCTGTTCCACGGTGAAAAATAAAACACAAATGTGTATATAATTTCCTTCTGATCTAGAGGATTTTACTGGCAAAAATGTCGCTCACTATATATCACTTCCAAATGAACACAACCAATTTTCATTAAAAAGTAGTCATTCCAACTAAAAAAAAAAAAATACACCAGTTTGCATCTTCAATCCTATTTTTCTTTCAGTCTCACATTTCTTTACCCTTTTAATCCTAAGCGAATTTGAAATTAATTGCATTAGCCATCAGGATTCAGTTCTTTAACGGGTGAAGTCTATGAGTTGACACCAAGCTCTCGTCAAAGACGCTGACCTTAATGTCAGTCAGCGCTCTGATAAAAAGGGCAGAGAAAATGTCAGCGCCTCACTTTAATTTTTATTCGATTCATCAGATTGTGCAAAACCGCAAATACGGCAGCAATCAGCGCGGCACAGAATAGCAGACACGTCAGGGAACACTCTTCAGAAGATCTCCACCCAAAAGCTCCGGAGAAATCTGTCAGCACATCTTCTGGACCTGACAGCAACCAAAGCCCCAGGAGCTCAGCGATAATTATTTATCTAATATTTGTTGCTTAACCTTTCCACCACAAAAGACCCGAACAAGAATGCTCTTTAGGTTCAAACTGTTAAAAGGAAGGAAGGGGAAAAAAAATAAATAATAGCAGACAAGCAAAAGCTGTCCAGGGAGAGCAGGGGGCAAGCTCAAAAGACAGAGACTGAATGACTCATTAAAATAATTAAAAGCGATTAGGATTGTTTGTTCGTTCACATGAATAGAAAAACAAAAAAAAAAGGCGCTGAATTTTGTTGTTCTGTGGTGTTGGATGAGTTTGTTTGAATTACCTTTCCAGTGCAGACCTTCTTTTCTCCACGAATTCTGCAGATGACAAATCCTCTTTTCCAACTTTGACCTTAGTCATTCCTGTAAAAGATTCAATTAACATTAATGACATCAAAGGCAACCATTAACACCGTATATCAAGAGAGTGTTTCATCACCTCAGCTTACCTGTTCAAACATTATGCTGTTAATGGCGGTTCACAAATGGAAACGCGGCTAATTTTTAAAGGCAATTTTGCCATATGAGTCAGACAGTCATTTAATGGAAAATGATACACATTTCTTACCCCCGAGAGGTTAAATGACAAGGACGAATTTAAAGCATGAACCATACTAACCCACAATGCTTTTCTCTGGAGCAGGTGGGACAATGTATCCGATATGCATATACTTGGAGGCTAACTTGCTGTGCAAGCCAAGAAAATCACTAAACCTCCGTTTTACTGAGAACTCCTTTTTGCTGAAAATACTCAGCGAAGTCTAAAATAAGGAGAGGAAAAAATCTTAGTGGAAAGTCATCACACTATAAAAGAGAGCACATTGTGTGGCATTCAAAATTCTGATATCTGCTTGGGCATCAGAAGTCACGTACATATCATTTTTTTAGTTCAAACGATGAGTGCTATAGTTCATAATTATGCTAAACATTTAATGCCAAACATTTAATACTCAACATTTATGAAACAAATGAATGCTAAACATTTGAGCAATAAATGAATGCTAAACATTTTTAAAAGAAATGAATCAGCGAACACATGATTTAAGTATGAACAAACATGAAAAAGGATATTTCAGTATTCTGACGGCAGAAGTCTTTAGTCTACACGTCAGTACTGTAGCAAACACAGAGTTTGTTCTTACCTTTGTTGTCACTTTATAGGCCATGTACGCATTCATTCCATCACCTGAAAAACAGGAATAAAAAGATTGTTTTAAGAAAAAAGTGTGTACCAGTGGGAAAAAGTACCCAGGCTGCATCTTCTTTTTTTTCTCATGCAACTGATATTTTTAGAAGCACTCTTAGTGGCTCTGTTTTCTGTCATCGGGCAGTGCAGTGCAGACATTGTGAGAAAAGTGAACTACGCTGAACATTGATTCCAGACTTTCTGGTAAGACGAGCAGACATGTGCATTCTGGTTCCACTATCGATCTGTTACTTTTTTTTTTCTTTTTTACCTTGTTGTGAGTGAAAGAGTGTTATTAATTAGAAATTGCACTGTATGAGAATTACAATATGGATACAATGCCTGAGGACCAGGACACATTCTTGAGTGTCCTTTCAGTACAACAAGGTTACTTACCATATGGGTTTTTCTTTAGTCTTTTTATTTGGGTTTTTCATGATTTTTTTTCTCTTTCTTTCTTTCTTTTCTTTTTTTTACTGAAGATCTAACAGCTAGGTGGTAAACATGTGAACTGAAAAGCACTGCATCTCTCACTAGAGAGCGAGAGACAAAACCCAACATCTGATAACATTTGAAAAGGTCTATTGATTTTTAGAATGTACAGCAACTCTGGGGAGAATCTGCTGGCAGAAAACTGACCACACAGTGTAGCAATGAAGGTTGAGCATTTGTTGATACAAATATAATAACAGACAGATAAGATACAAAAGATAAGAACTGCATTTAGCTTATTA
This sequence comes from Chanos chanos, assembly GCF_902362185.1. NCBI lineage: Eukaryota > Metazoa > Chordata > Actinopteri > Gonorynchiformes > Chanidae > Chanos > Chanos chanos. Next base: position 50,862,844 of record NC_044495.1, read on the forward strand.
ATTAAACAGAGGTTTTAGTGCTTGATGTCTCCAATGTATGAAGTGTCTTACCAACTTTCTCTGGATCTGACACTGATATATTCATGTCAAAGGTATCTCCATTCTCCCCCTCCTCTTCATCCTACAGAACAAAGCAGATTTCTCAAAAAAATGTATTTTGTGGGTAGCATTAAGGATTACAATGTAAACGGCATCAGTGTAATCAGAATGTAATGAGTGTTCGAAGAAAGATGCTGTTGGCCTTTTGAACACATCCATTTTCACAAACGATGTCGTTTGTTTACGTTTTAACATATATCATTTTTTTATGCTTCAAGCACTGCTTTAAGTTGAACATCTGATAAACTACAAATTAAAAAGACGTCCTATGAAATCCTAAAAAAAAAAAAAAAAAAACAGTGATAGTAATTATTATCTTCAATTCTTCTAGAATTACACAAAACTATTGTGCTCTGTTTACATGTACAGATAAAAAAAAAACAACCTACGCATAAGAAACAGTGCAGCAGACCTATAAGCATAAAGGAGTACCTCATCCAAAGATCTGTCAAACATAGCTGGTTCAATCCTGGGAGAAATCATCACTGTGGGGGTGACTGGAGTGATGGCTGGAGAAGGTCCATCAGACAGGATGGGCTCCCTCTCTGGACTGTCTAAACACACCTCCTCTGTGGCCTCTTCAATGCAGATACAGAGAGAGGGTGGATTCAAGAGACAAAAAAACGTTAGCTATTCATAGACTAGATGCTGAAAGTACAGGACCATGTAAAATTGAAGCTACTAAAACAACTGTGAGTCAAAACAAGGTAAGGTACATCAACACTACACTCTAAACAAAATGATATACTGGATTTGATTAGAAAACTGAGGTGATAATTTGCATGCAGCTTTTTAAGTACTTCCCACATGGGTGTTATTAAATGTATGTAAGTGCATTGAGCAACTTTCTTTTTTTTTCAGCACAACCAACAAGAGTTTCTTCAACATCTGAAAGCTAAATTAAGTTGAACCTATTTAATATCCATTTCATATTCATGGATATATTAAGCTGTCTGATCATTCCAAAAAAAAAGGGGGGGGGGGTCATCTAACTACTAATTTTGTTTCCATTCTATTCAAAAATGCCCATGCAAATTGTGTCCTCTTTTCGCCTTTTTATCCCCTTTTCTCCCAGTTTAGCTGCAGCCAGTTCCCTGGTATTTTCATTCCCTATTGGCTGCACAAGTCCAAGGCTGGCTGGGGAAGAGAAAGACTACCACAGGTCTCCTCTACCGCATGTGGAGTCACCGGCTGCTTCTCTTCACCAGAGCACAGAGGACTTTTCTAGAAGCTACAACACTGGTGCAGGTTCAAGCTATGCTTTTCGGGTCTGTCCACCATTAATCTGGAGCCCGCAACCAACCAGAGGGAGTTGCTATTGCAGCAACTGGGAGACCGTCCCACCCACAAACACTGTCCATTGTGTTTGTGTAGAAACCCGTCCAAGCCAGAAGCACTGTGACCAGGACATGAACCCAGGTGGATTTTCAGATGCAATACCTAAGAGTCTGTTGCCTTGTTTCTTTGGGGTTTTTTTGTATTAGTGACATTTTTCAATTAAGTCAGTAGAAATTTAAAAAAAAAAGGAATCATTCATAGTCATATATATTAATAGTTATACACAAATGACTGAGCACTACTACATTAACATAGTCAGAATCTGTCGTGAGGAGCACTGTGGCGCAGGGAGGTAGCGCTGTCGCCTCACTGCAAGAAGGTCCCAGGTCCGATTCCCGGCCAGGCGGCCAGGCGGCCAGGGTCCTTTCTGTGTGGAGTTTGCATGTTCTCCCTGTGTCTGCGTGGGTTTACTCCAGGAGCTCCGGTTTCCTCACACAATCCAAAGACATGCAGGTGAACGGTGTGAATGTGTCTGTGTGTCTGCCCCGCGACAGACTGGGGACCTGTCCAGGGTGTTTCCCTGCCTTTCGCCCAGTGAATGCTGGGATAGGCTCCAGCACCCCTCGCGACCCTAATTAGGCTAAGCGGCTTAGATAGTGGGTGAGTGAGAATCTGTTGTTTACATGGGCCATACCTTACCTGCATCATTGAAGGTGAATAGAAGGTAAATACTGAGTGAAATAATACACCCTCTATGTGAGAAAGTCCAGATTCACTCAGACATTTTTAAAATTTTTTATTTGGTCTGTGAGACAAATTCCGGCCTTGTAAAAACCCTACCAGCAAAGAGATCTTCAGGATCATCATCCAGTAACATCTCTGCTTGTTTTGGTCCGTTGGAGTTTGTACTGATGTCTTCCGCAGGCAGGCTGGCAGGTTCTGGAGATGTGGGACTGGACTGGGATGAGATGAAACAGGATAGGCTAGGTCAGAACGTCCAGAAAAAAAAACAACCACAATCATCCACATGACATCAAAGCACACCAGCTCTACGTTAAAATTTGGAAGCAGAAGCAGAACCTGAATGAATGTTCACCTTAGGACAAATGCTTAGATGAGAAAAATACATATCATAAAAAGCTATCTATAGAAATGAAGTAGCTGACACACTACAAGATTTTTAGCCTAGACATCTGCCTGTTAAGTTGCACAATAACTTATGACTCAATGCCAAGGAAGCTAGATTACTGAGTTACTTTTCTGACACGAAGCTGAGCACTCAACAGCTTTTGCTTTGTAAGCACTTATTCAGTGGCACAATACCAACAGAGGAAAAAAAGAACACCATCTGTTTCCTCAAACCATTCGGCCTGGCCCGAAGAGATACCAGGAAAGCTCCCTGACCTGACTGTTACCTTGCAACTCTCCTAAATTCTCAATTCTCTTATCACATGATCAACTAGGTGTTAGGTCGCAAGAATGGTTTCCTTAAGTGACCTGATGAACTCAAACTTGATGAACTCAAAAACAAAATCACTCAAAAAAAAAAAACAAAACAATTCGTTCTCAATTTACTTTCACGTTGTTCGTTTCATTCTTCCCATCAACTGGTCAGTTTCTCAAACTTTCAAAGAAATTCACAAACATAGAAATCTTAATCAGATACATGTCACTGTGTAACCTAGAACTCCCACACTGAACGAACCGGTTACGCATTTCTGCACTGTCTTGCATCAAAGATTTTGTAGAATGAGAAAACACATTTTAAAAGGCTATTTAAGTTAATGTACACTCACGATTTTAACCTGTATAACTGACAAAGAGGCATTTTGGGGTCATAAACACGCCCATCAACACTCTGCTCATATGCCAGACACATGATTATCTCACAAGAAGGACCAAACACAAGTCTACGTTCACATACTTTAACTATGCAGCTTTCTCACTTCGCTGACGTGAAATAGCCTAAATGCATAAGCAGACATTAGATATGGCCCAAAAAAAAGCTTGCTTAGTCTCTTAAATAGTTGCTTGTCAAAAGAATTGATCACAACAGTGTTGGTGGGGCTGCTAACAGTTTCTGAAACTACAGTACAACTCAGGAATGACAGGCGTGGTTTGGAACAGTACTACACTTGTTCACTGTATTAAAGCTATTCGGAAATTATTTGGCTCAAAAAATTCATAAATAACCACTACTGAAATAACTCTAACACATAAAAGCATGAACTATTTCAGCTGACTACAGAAGTACTGTTTCGATCATTAACCGACAGAAAAGTAGACTGTCCACGCCTATAAATAAAAGTCACTTCCGCAGTTATGCAGATAACAGAATATTTATATGTCATTTGTGGTAACCTGAGTATTAAGGTGTCAAGGACTCTAACAATACCATGAAGGTACTCCTGCCTGCGTAAATATAGCGCACACTTGAATCTCGTGATTAACTTTCTGCCTCGGCCTTCAATACACATGCGTAGTAAGCAGGGTTGTGGGCTACTGAAATAAAATAAGATTGCCAAGTCGCGTTTAAAAAGAAAACTGTGACAATGCATTATTGAAAGTGGAATTACGAAAATAACCATTGAAATCGAATTCTGATTCATTATGTACAAGTCTTATTCATTTGAACCCAAATTCGATGAGTTTAAAACAGGGGGTGTCCACGACAGGCTTCGGGTTTCTATATCAAGCTTGCAATCGTCCTACCTCTAATGTAGTGACAGTGCTGACAAAAAGATCCTCTCCTTCCTCCACTTCTCTGAAGTCTGTTTGCCCAGCATCTCCCATCGGTGGAGGTTCCCTTTCTGCCGCCATCTTCGCCTTACAATAATAACCGAGCAAACTCAATCGGCTGGAAGGAGTCAGGAGGCTTCCAGGCTGTCATGTGATTCGCAGGAACAATTCAGTCTTATGACAGTTGGCGCTTTCATGGAGATCATGCTCCGCCCTGACCGTCGCAGCCCAAAATGAATCATTACTACATTTCCCCTTTACTGATAATATTTGCGATAGTCAAGGTAATTACAGCCTAATAAGCGTAACAATTAGAGTTTGGAAAGAGGACGATGAGCAAGTCACACAAAAATATTGTGTGAGCAAGGCCTATTGTCATAGCTCTGCACCATAAGTCTAGCTATGGGTTACATTTTTAAAGATGGTAGGGGCAGACATCTCTTTGATCTTCCACAAGAAAAAATAAAACTCTTTTAGCAGAATCGAAATGTAACCACATGCACCTGTTATAGAAGTCAAATAAATATCCCGGCCCAGACAGTCTCCGAGATCGGTACCACAAGCCGCACAGATCTCTTGAGACAGACTGAACCCCTCAGACATGGAGTTTGCAGACAGTAACTTTCCACGTCATCAGCTCTCAGCTCTGCAAATTAAAACAGATGTTGTCATTCACAAATGGAAGGGGGGGAAAATATCTGCTGGTATGCACTTTTCCTGCAGAGGGCTCTTGTTGTTCCTGTTTCTAAAAGCATTAAAAACCTAAGCATAGTGGATAAATATAGATTGTGGAGTGACACTGCTATTCTCAATCCAGTCATGTGATAATTTTGTCTCAATTAAATCTATTGCATCAGTTCAATTTCTTGTACTTTTTAAACCGGACCCTGTACATTTAGAGATCAGTGGGATCTCATGGCCTTGTGATTGAAGCATTTTTATTTATGGCAGGTTTGGTTTTGGGAGACCCTTAATTAAGGCCCATGACTGGACTGCTCTCTTTTCACCGGAGTCACTGTGTCAATAGAGTCTTTATTTACTCTTTATTGCTGCAGTGCGGTTATAGCTTAAGGCCTCTATCTGGGCACAGCTTCACTTACATGGGTGTCTTACAATGCTGGTATTCTTTAGTAGGCTAATCTTCACACACAGGCTAGAACTACAGTCTGTGAATTTGGCAACACAGTCTATCACTGCTTCGCTTACATGGGTACCTTACAATGCTAGTATTCTTTAGTAGGCTAATCTTCAGGCACTGGCGAGAACTTCAGTCTATGAATTTGGTTATACAGTCTATCACCGAGTTGGAATAGGGATCTCAAAACTGTTGTGGACATCAAACGTTTTTTCTAGAATGTTGACTTTTCTGCTTTTTCTTGCTGTTTGGCAAAACTATGTGCATTAAAGGGCATGTTTTTGGCAACAACAGTAGATACTATTGTCAGTAGATCAGTGTTTCTCATTTAAGGCTCTAAAAGTTGCATTGGCAGGCACTTGTGTAGGAGCATGCTTCATATTAGTGAAGGGTCAACTACAAAAGAACACAAACTGAGACTGCCTGGAGAAGGAAACCGTCATTGTTAACATGTCCTTGCTCACCTTGTTGGATAGAGAAACTATGAACATGATTTTGAGCTCATGACTTGTGAATATGCAGCCGTCCCTGCACTGGAAGGAAAAGTCACGACTTTAGTGTTAGCATATTTGTAAGTACAGCATATCAGTTCTTTGGTCATGACCATTAATCGGTCATTCTCTTGCCCCATGGACCGTCCACACGTTTTCACGATTTTCTCGTACCTCCACTAGAATCAGCTTTATTTAAGTAAACACTACCCCATTCTACCAAATACTCAGAAGTATCAAAGTGAAAGTGATGGTTTTCCTGCCTTATAGGTTTCACAGGGCAACTAGCCGTCAGAGATGGTCCAAAGTGAGATTTTTTATGGTCAGCCTGTTTAGGTTTATTGGATGGGACCAGAGAACCAGAGAACATGTAAAAATCTAGAAATTTCCCATATTTTTCATTAAGACCATCAGCACCACTCAAAGGAATTTGAACTGGAGGCATTCAAAACAACAGAATTCCACTGTTAGTTACACATTCGGTCCACGTATTGAAAATGAAAGTAATTTCTTAGCTTTTGAAAAGTATTAACCATGTGCAAAATTTTACTTTAGCAGCAGACCAGATCACTAACATTTTATTTGGTTTGACTCCAGCTCCACATTAGATGAAGTTTTACCATGGCTGTGGTTGTGGGATCGGGTAGTGTGCTCAAAGCGTTTTCTGATTCTTTGCATCACACCGACAAAACCCAGGAAGTAAAGGTGGGCTTTATGTATGGATTCTCAGCATGAGAGAAGAGGTACAATGGGAAAGCATGTGACATGGGTAATGTGTGTCAGTATCATATGCTCAGTGGAGCCCTGGGCTATATATTGAATTGTACTGAAATCAATGCAAGAGTGGTGAATTTCAGTAGTCCTCACAGTACAATGATGCTTTATATCCAAATATTAATTCAGCCGTATGGAAAAGCTCTATCAGATGTTGAGGTACAGACATATTAACCTAGCACCGTTGCTCTGTTGTCAGCGGGAGGCTTTCGTTGACTGCTTTCAAGAACTTCCCGAGAGAAATGTTTTTAACTATGTCAAACGAAATAAGTAGTTCCGTCAGGCTTTAGGTCTTCACATGAAATTGAACCAGATAAATTTGGACTCACAGGACTGTCAGCGATCTGAGAAAATTGAGAACATTTCTTCCAAATGTCAGTGTGGGAAGACAAAAGAAAGTCCTTTGGAAAGGATCTAACGGAACAAAAAGTGGAAATGTTTTTGAATCCTTGGGCCAAAAACTGTCGCCACGCTTTGAGTATTTATGATATTCCCAGCCGGGACATTTCTTCATCCTCTAGAAACTGTCTACCAGCCCCAGAATTGCAAACAAGCTGAATGGTGTCACTGAGCCATGACGACACAGTCTGCTGTCTGCTCTGCTGTAATGAGTTGTTATTTACAGCAAATACGGTGGATGGAAGAACACCGTTCTAAATGATATGCTGCCGCTCCAGCCACCCCTCTAGGGGCCAAGGCAGGGGGCCTTGCTAGCAGTATGGGACTGGCTATATCCTTCCCTTTGGACAGACATCTGAGGCTTAATGGGAGATATTCAGAGATCAATGGAATAGGTTAAAGGAGCCATTGCTTTCCAATGAATAAATGCCAGAGGCTCACAGCCATGTTGTCATGTAAGTAGACAAAGGCAAAGAACAACAATAATACAAGCTGTGAAATGTCCCTATCATGCTTAAGGTAAGGTAAGTTTTGGGTACATACTAGCCAGTAAAAACTGACAGGCTTGGTAATGTGATTCATAGATGTATTGAATCAAAGTAGTTGTGTGTACAAGCTACCTACATGTGGAAGTAGATGGCAAAGTGAAATGAATTTCGTTTAGTGTGTATCAGTGCTACTGTTACTATAGTGATGAAATGCATTGTGTATGGGCTTTACATTTTTATTGCTTGATATCTCAAAGACTGAGTTGATTTTATTTCCTCTAAGAAAACTTTTTAAATGAAAATGATCTGCCTGAAGATGTGTTTTAAACCCTTAGGTTGTTGTATATCTGATCACTCCGACTAATTGTTGCAAGGTACGTGAAAGGCAACTAACGCTATTATCTTCACAATCTCGATGAACTTAGTCGTGCTTCTTTGGTGCAGTGTTTCTCATGGGTGAGTTCTCACAGAGAAACTCTGGGAGGCAGCAATTACATTCCTCGGGCTTTATTTCAGTATTGAATATTTTATTTGGAAGAACCGTGATGTTTTCTCTCAAAGCATCGCTCAAGACCAAATTCCACCACCACAGTATTATACTGAAGGTAAGCATGTCATAAAGATGTTTATGTCAAGAAAAAAACGGGCAGCCGTCTTCCTCTTCTTCTTAATGTGCTTCTCTCTGTAAATACTCGTACTTTGTAATTAATTACTGTGAGGGTAAATAAATCACTTTAAATTATGTTTAGTTGTTCTCTTTTACATCAAAGGCATCATCCTCCATCCATTTTTTTTTCTTTTTTTTTTTTTATTCAATTTGAAATTTTGTCCTTAAGTGAATTATGACTATAGTCTAAGCATCTTTTGTTTTTTGAGGATTTTGGCAAGGTTCAGTGTCTGCCGGGAAAAACGACACAAAGAGAAGAGCGGAGACACCAGTTAGAGTTAATTTAGACTGAATTAGTGAGGATAGTTATTGAATGAATCACCTAACTTTGTTGTCTGCATCACTTTCCTTTCTAAATAAAAACTCTGCTGAATGAAGCTGCAGTTCAAGATTCAAAGAAAGAGAAAAAGAGAAAAAGAAAAAAAAAAGACCGGCACATAAAAGCGAGTAAATGTCTTAGCAAGATCAAGGGAAGTTGTTTTTGGAAAAACTGAAATTTAAGGATTACGGTTACGTAACAGCAGGAATGATAGTTGTCAACTGTCTCCTCTCCAACAATTTCTCAGGGTAAGTAATTTGACAGCGGGTCAAAGGTCATCCTTTACTAGACAGCAACACTCCTCAACTTGTACACTCCATGGTATGACTGACACGAGACTGAAGAGGAGAAGATGAGATACTGTTTGACAATCTCTCAACTCTACAAACCTTGTCTAAATTTCTATGTTACCAGGACAATCTCACATATTATAGCTGGGTCACCTCTTTTCTTTTCTTTTTTTTCTTTGTCAGTTAACTTATCATTAATGGTTCGTGTGCAATAATAGGGGCCATAAAAGCAGGTAATGTTTAAGGTTATGGAGAGCGGAATTATGTTTTTGGGGGATTAGAAGATGACTCAGTTCACTTGTTGGATTTGGATAGATATATTACTGAAAATAATAATGAGCGTTGTCTAAATATTTATTGCTGGAAAATTACTTAATTTTATTATATCTATAATATTACGATTTTCACACAAAAATACTATTTAGCAGTTCATTAGTTTCTACACAGTTCTGTTTTTGTTTGTTTCTTTGTTTGTTTGTTTTACTGATTAATGAACTTTATGTAATTTCTAAGTCGTATCACCGGTACAGTTTCACACAAGCACAAGAAACCCATATCCTGACCAGAACATTGAAGTTTTTGTTTTCATTGCCTGTTTTTCTTGAGCTAGATCTTGTCAATAAGAAGATTGAACCCAGATACTTCAATACGAGCTCAATTCACTCGGTGAAATCAACATAGGGCTAATTTAAAGGAACAGAGGACGTTTCAGCAAAACCTGTAATGAAATTCTGTGTAATTGGTCCTTAACACTGTGGTCTTTACTACACACGTTCAAATCATTTCTTTGACATAAAGAGACAATAAAATCAAACAGCTTCTTTTATCATACATTCTGATATTCAAATAGCTCAATGTGTGTGGGAAATAGTTTAACTTTGCAAAAAAAAGCACTTGCTCGTTATCGATGGGTATAGTGTTTGCTTCATTGCACTGTCCTAATGTAATCACTCTGTTCACCACAGCTTGTCCAACCCTAAAATTCGCTTCCCATTATAAGGCATTTTCTACACAGCAATGCTTCCCTCTTCTGGTGCTCCACTGCAGTATCATCTGTTATTAATTGCCTATTCGTGACTTTACAAGGCAAAGCACTAAATGTTAAATTAACACACATACTCACAAAGATCGTCATAGTTAGGGTTATCAATCAATGAAGTATAATCAAATGTAAATCAAACACAGATGTATTTAGAGATAACAGATATATTTTTCAGTGGACTTGGTGTTTTAAGTGAAAACACATGAGAGAATTTTTGTTCTCTTTGATTTTTTCTTTCCTGATTTGTTTGCATGTAAAATATATATTTAAATATACATTGTCTTCCATTAAATGGAACAGAGGGATGTGTGCTTGAAAACACACTCTCATTCCCTACCTTATTTAAGGATCCAAGCTTAATGAAAAAAAAATAATAATGAATGAAAGGTGTGTAATCACTTTTTTTTTTTCAAAGGTTGTATTTATTACTATCCATCATCTATGCCATTACATCAATTAATTCTGTTGAAGGGTGAAAAATTGTCACAGGGCAGACAGAAACCTTTTCCCATCCTTCACATGGAGAAGTTTCCTTCGAGCATTTCTTTTTTTTTTTTTTTTTTTTTTTTTTTTATCTTCCTTGGCATTAACTGCTGTCATCCAAGAAACAACAGAGCCCAGTGGTGTCAATTATATTTGATTGACTGAGTAAAGCACACACAAATAAGCCAAAACAATGGACACAAAAATCTATATATGACTCCTCCTGTCAAATCAAGCGCTTGTCTCTTCCATTTTCATGGTGCACACCAGGCACGGGAGCTCCATGCTTAAACGTTTTCCTTCAGAGCTCTCACCGTCACCAATTAAACTGACCCCCGGTCTTCAAAGGTGTGGAATGGCTCCCTTGGATATTGCCTCAAACTGTTGTCCAATAAACGAGGTCTAATTCATCAGCTTAACTTCACTTACAAAAAAACCAAGCATCCCCAGGTATTGTTTGTTTTTCTTTTTTCTTTTCTTCTCTTTTTTTTTTTTTTCATTTCTGGTATGTGTGTGTGCGCGCGTGTCTGTATGTGTGTGTGTGTGTGTGTGTGTGTGTGTGTTTTGTTTTTTTCTTCTTCTTCTTCTTCTTCTTCTTCTTCTTGCTCAAGGGTAACATAAACCAGGGATTTTTGGAGAGCAGGAGCTGTGATTAGAATACAAGCATTTCTGTCATGAATTCAGTTTGTGATTCAGCGTTCCCAGACTAAAGATATCGCTGTTATCAGTGCTTTGAAAGGACCACACCCTGTTGATAGCATATTCTGCGGAATGTTTTAATACATACATAATACACAGTATGGTAGTTGACATCTATTCATAAAAGTTTTTTTCCCCCCTTTTCATTCTGCACAAGAGCAAATACAAGGATACAATTATGGTGTCATCACATGTGGTATTTTTAATTTATTTAATTTGCTACTTTTTCAGTGTTTGGTGATTCATTTGCAATTTTCCCTCATTGATTTAACCGTGACACTGATATTATGCAAACCCATAGTAATGTGTAAACCCAACACAATCCTGAGCAATTTTTCATTAACTTGCTATGAATTCGATTTTGATAAAAACAAACAAACCACCTCATTTGTAATTCATCAGTGAATAACAACTATCAGAAATCCGGGGAAATAATATTTGGTCTTGGCATTTCGGATGTGTCAGACGTCAGAGGGGTTTAGTATTTATGTTCATTGCATGACAACTATTTCTTTCTTTTTTATTTATTTTTTAAATCTGGAATGTCCTTTTTTTTAATTTAACTGGACTTCAGGGTAATTGTGTGTGTGTGTGTGTGAGTGTGTGTTTGTCTGTGTGTAAGGGAGAACAGGTCCTTGAAATTTAGTCATCTAATAACACTACAACAGCCTCAAATACGTTTCTGTGTCTGTGTCAGAATTTTTCAAGCCACAGAACATTACTTTCCTCATGTAATCATTTATGCTTTAAGTGGTTCAGCTCTCTGCTTGTAAAGCATCAAAGTACACAGACAGCTGTATAATGGCTGGAAATGTATTTATTTCAATCTCAATCTTTTTTTTGTTACAATGATTGCAATAATATGTTTCTTGCATTCAGACTGCATATATAAATTATAAAGACATACATTTGTTGTGAAACACATAAAACATTAAAGATTACATATTCATTTTATCCAACTGTATTTGTGAAATTAGGAAGATGAGAAATTATACGTAATCAGAGATCTGTGTATAAGATACTGCATATTAACCATTCACTGAATAATCAAGTTATCATCTGTAAAAATGTGGGCCCATTCCGGTCCATGCTTGATCTGTTTCACACATTTTTTTTTTTTTTCAGAAATATGACATAATGTAATAATGTAATGACAGGAATGCAATAATCAAAAAACATTCATATTCAAGACATGTAAATAAGTCATCAAACAATTACTCAAGGCTTGTTTTGCATTCATAGTTCTAACGCTAAAAGTAACCAATGAGAAGACTCCACCTACTTCTGCTTCACACAGACTGTGAGGCATGGCACTGGAATGAGAACATGGCCTGTTTAAAGTCACAGCATTTGAACAGAAGTCCAACACTTTCACTGACAATGACTAATACTTAATATAAACTATGCAGAAATACAAAAAAAAAGTGTTTTATCATTATTTTTTTTTTCTTTGTAACATACAGTGGTTCCAAATAAAATAGTGTACTGATGAGTGCTCTCCGAAATCAAGTGTTATTATTTTATTAGGCGTTAACAAGTGCATGATTCAAAATCCTTCAAAATGTCCTGAATTTGTCAATATAATTTATCCTAATAAAACAGTTGTAGATAATTGAGTCGCTCCAAAACTATGTCCACCCATTCTTAAAAAAAACATTCAAGTGCCGAACCAAACACTGCAATAGAGAGGCGATGGGGCACTGCTCTCCCACTGTCTTGAGAGTAGGGCACTTAAACAGCACTTGTTTTGTTCTTGCACTTAAACTGACCTCCTTGACTGGATTTTGCTTCAGTTTTCTTCCCAGATTGACCCTGTGCTACACTAGAATTTGAGTGTTTGACCACAGATGCGGCCTGGAGATTATTGTTGTTACTGTTCTGATTGCCGCTTAACGTTTCCATGATGGACCGGAACGTTCCGAAAGGTCGCTTCCACGTTTCCCCGGGTTCGGTAGTCCTGACCGATACTTTCTCGCCCTCTTTAAGGGACGCACCTTTGGTCTCGACGCCTTGCCCGTCCTTGTGGACGACCGGCTCATCAAAAGTGACCCTAAGTTTTAAGTTTTGAGAAGTCTTTCTCCTGGAAGACGGGGATTTGAGGGCACTTTTGGGACTTGTCGCGACCTTGTGATCAGCATAATCCCCAGCGGGGTCCCCAGTTTTTATTTCGTGATCTAGGTCGCTGTTGTCAGATGTTGGTGAGGGGTTGTATCCATCCACAGATTTGGAAGTCCTGCTTGCAAACAAGAACTTGCGATCAGTAGTGGAGCTATGCTTTTTCATCAATAAGTTCAAACCTGTAAGAGGCTCCTCCTGCTCCGCGATGGGCAGCTGGTTCGGTCTTTCCGGACGTACGTGTTTGGATTCCTCTGGCGGGTAGGCGTCTGAGTCGGACTCGCTGAGAGAACGCTGCATTATCTGCTTGAGTCGGGCCAGCTTCAGTTCACGACGCTCCACCACACCCAGTCTCCTCCCAGGCCCAGAGTCCGCTCCTCTAGCGCCGCCCTCTGCTGCCCCCTCCTGGAACTCCAGGGACAGCTTCTCCTTGGCACTCACTCTGTCAGCAATGTCCTTCCCAAGTAGTTTCCGCAGGACAGAGTCTGAGTCCACGTTCCTCTGCCTGAGTACCCACTGTCCATCACCAGGGGCAACCTCTGCAGTGAGGGTCATTTCAGGCCAGGCATCCACAGGGGGGGCAAAGGCACTGATAGAACAAAGACAATAGACAACTCAACATTTACACTGTAACACATAAAACCAATGAGCAGAAATGTGCATGCAAATGTACATTTAAAACGTGCAACACGCAGCCAATTAAAACAAAAGAAGATCAAATATAAAGGCTCTTAGAGTATAAAGGATTGATTTGATCAGTCTTAACCCTGGTGTCTTACCAGCCAAAAGTACACGAGGGCACCTCAATTACTTATTTTTCCTAGACAATTTAGCCTTTTCATTTGTTCTTATCATCAAATGTGAAGTTGTTTAATGAATGCCCTCTCAAGAACTTAATCCCGTAAGACTTAAAATTCTTCTCGAATGCGTCAGTGGGAGAGAAGTGGAACAGACCTTGGTGATCGTGGTCTACCATGAGTGTCTGAACCTTCCATAAGCAGCTTGACCTGATTCTGTAGAGCCACTCTCGCTGTGCTTTGTCTGGAGTAAAAAAATGAAACAGTGAAAACAATATGACAAATAAACAACATGAACTTTCCACTAAAATTACCCAAGTGTTTAATTATTTTTTTAATTAATTTGATCAAAGAAAAGCTTAAAAACACTTCCTTACAACACATGTATAGCTGATTTCTTATTGCTCATTGGAAAAGATAAGCTTCTGGGTTTATGTTAATGTAACAGAAGTTATGCTGGAATGTGCTTACTCATGGAGTTGTTTAGTTAGCTTGACCACTTGGGAAGCCAATGACATACAGGTCTCCACCACTACCAGGTACCGAGAGCAGGTGGTGTGACCATGCCGCTCGGCAGTCTGGGAAGGCCTCTCTCCCTGCTGGTTCTGAACTGTGACATTGGAGCCATATTCCACAAGTGTCTATGGATAAAAAGTAATGACAAAAACTTACACTCACTGGGCTTATACAGGGCTAATGCTAAACAGGTACAGAGGAAACACGTGTACATAAGTAAATTCACATTTACATTGGCATACTGAATTTTCTTCCATTTGTGTTGATGCAGTGAATGTCATTACATAAATTCATATTGAAAAGGCTGGATATATTCCAGCATCTGCCCTCTTTAATGCAACAAGAGTGAAATAAGTTGCTCTGGTATTTTATGTCAATTTGGAAAACTATCGTGAACACGTCTTGTTTGTTTTTTCTCCCACTTTTTGTATTTTTATGTACTAGCTGCTCCAACTTACATGAATCCTACATTGTGGCCTCCAGGCTCTAAAGTTGTCCTAAAATTAAACTTAAACAAACTCCCTGAAAACCTCTGTGCCCTTACATCAACATATTTCCTGTCTACTAACCAGAGGGAAAAAACATTGAAATGATTGGTTAGCCAGCACAAACAGGAAGCAGGAGGGAGAACCATATCCTGTCTCTATTCTTCATGTTGTCCTTTGGATACCCTGCAGTGTAGCAGTTTTCCTTCTCTAAAGTCTGATAAAAACCACAGAACTGGGAAAACAGACCACGACACGTACCTGAATGCAGCCCAGATGGCCGTACTGGGCGGCAACGTGCACGGCGCTGTTTCCATACTGGTCCACTTCATCCAGAGAGATCGCCTGCTCTTGCATAAATTGAAGAAGCCACAACAGGATCCTTTCCTGCACACAACAACTGTTTGTCAGAACCAGAAAGAGAAAACACACGCCAGACAACCCATGCACCCGTGTGGTTCGCCCGGTGCCCCTCACCTGCCCGTAGCGCGCTGCGTAATGTATCAGACTGGGATGATCACGGGAACAGCTCAGTTCTGCGATGGCCTCAGTTTCACTCACCATCCAACGCACACACTCCAGATGTCCATTCTGCACAACAAAAATATAGGACCGTAATGGTTTTGAATGGAGTTCCGTAATCCTCGGGTTGGTTCAGAGTACACGTGTGGTGAACCGTGGGTTTTTTTTTTTTCTTCACCTCAGCTCTTACGAAAGGGTTTTTTTTTTTTTGTCTTCAGACATAAATCACAGGGAATACGTACTCTAACTACAGGAGAACATTCCTGTTACACCACTACAAAACTATAATGTGCATCACAATGATTTTATAATGCAAAGGTACCATGCATTAAGAAAACACAGAAATGACATATTGAGAAAATTAGTTTGAATTTGTGACCTACCTTAACGCCAAGCCCAGCAGGAGTGAGCTGATCGTTGTTGCGTTCATTGAGACAGTCCTCACCCATGAGAGAGGTCAGATGCTGCAGACAGTCAGCATGGCCCTGTGCTGCAGAGATATGGAGCAGGTTGTTCCCTCCTTCATCGCGGATTAGCTCTAAGTTTTCCGCTGCAAAATGAGGCTACGGGGGACAGACATGCAAAAAAAAAAACAAACATGCATTTTGTCTCGGTAACATTCGTGTAAACCCCAGGTCGTGGGTCGTAATGAAGAGAAATCAGATGACAAAGGATATGATCAAATGATCTACTTGCCAAAAGAGAGATCTGGCCCTCGCGAACAATGTTGATAATATTCTGGGACTTCTTTGTCTCTTCATCACATTCTCCATACATTCTTGAATTGCTCCAAGACTTGCCTGTGTCCTGTCTGTTCCCAGCACACCCTTGTAGAGGGAACATTAAGGGCTGGCTCCCTGGTGTCTCACTGCCTGCTTTATGAGTTGGGGTATCAGGGTAGCTTCTATTAGGTAAGAGTTTGTCCGCTTCTGATGTGGAGGAACAGTGGAGAGAATTAGGAGAGAGCTCGTATCCGACCGTCTGTGCACGGAGATAGTCCGGATCCATGGATTTTGACTTTCTCATGTCGGGCCACTTCACGGGCGAAAGGACGCAATATTGCGTCATACCCCCCAAGTCAGGGTGGGTCTGCGTGGAAGTCTTGACACCATGGAACCTATCAGTGCTGCTGTTACCCAATGCCCTCTTTTCTGAAGCCACTCTAGGGAGGGTGGCCATTTGTTGGTTGGACTTAATGTAAGGTACGTCCAGGATCTCATCCATGTCCAAATCGTAGTGCTCCAGCTCCCCGAAAAGACCTCCATTTGCCACGCCTTTGTTTTTGATGCTCTGGACATCACAGGAGGACACGTTATCTTGGGAGGTTTTGACGGACGATTCTTCTTTGTTTCCACTGTCATTTTGACCCGGGCCCTTTCTGTCTGACTCACCGTCAGGGATCTCCGGTTGGTGTTTGAGGGGAGAGACACGTTTAACAGGCCTAAATTTGCTGTACACATCAGCAATGCCAGTGGGTTTGATTCCATTCCCACTATGCGATGATACATTTCGACTCCAGTTGATACCCGGAACTAAATCAGCACAGGGAATCGAAAAATCAAAGTTTGTATAACTTGCATGTACGCAGAGAGTAAATACGATCTGAGACACTGGGAATTATTGGACGAAAAAATCATACCATGACATGAGATATACATGCATTTCTAATAAAGTCCAATTACAGCACTGCTACAACAGAACATTTCTGTTAAGTGTCAGGCCTTAACATTTCAAAGGCACCCCATGAGACACTTTAACTGGATTTTTTTTTAAATTAATGTCTAAGTCCAGCAATATTTTCAAAGCTAATGGTTTACATACCTTGTCTCTCCTCACTCTGGTTATCATTTCTGCGACAAAGCTCTGGAATGTTCTTTGAGGCATACTGTGAAAACAAAGACACAAGCAAATGTATCTGAGTATTACGGACCTTTTTCAAACATTCTGTCCTGAGTGAGTACAATTCAGAAGTTGAGTGCATTGTTTACTACACTTGGTATGCAAACATGATAATAATATGATTTTGGAAGCAACCTTAATATTTTACTTTTTCACTCACAGCTAAATCATCGCTGAAATCAATCTCGTCCAAATCCAGGTACTCAGGAGCATCCATCTTCTGTCAGCATTCTGGCCACAGTAACCCTGGTTAGAAGCTGATCAGAAAAAAATTGTTAGAGTACTTCGTTTGGTATGCTACGGTAGGGATTACACTGCCATGTTGTACTGCTATACTGCTGTACTGCCATCATATTTCATGTTTCGAGTTCAAAAATGAATACATCGAATTCTGAAATGTCCTGCTCTCTTAATCAACCAAATTATTTCCAACAGTGTTTGCTCCTTGGAGTCTCAGTAAACAGGACCAAACAGTTGTCAATTCAGTGCATTTTAGAAGCTGACATTGAATAGAGACATTTCAGTCCTATGACATATAAGTCAATCAATTACTGCCATCTCATCAATCACTTCTTCATAGCCTTTTTCCTCCCTGTAAGCGTCTGAATAGTTGCCCTACATAAAAATCCTCTTATTACTCATTTATTACACAGTGAGTTCACACCTGCATATGACTAATGCACCTGCTCAGCTGTTAGACGTCTGAGAAGCTGGAAGACATGTAACCTTATAAGGAGATGTAGGCTACCCCACTGCTGAATCAGTAATGACAAACTATACAAACTGTCAACTACAGTTCAAAGACATGCTTTACTATAAATGTAAAAACTGAAGTGCTCAAAAACTAAAACCCCTGCCTACAACATATAAAGACACAAAAGGAGTGAGCAGCACTGTTTCCGGTGGAAACTGAATGGCTGCCAACATTAAATAAAGAACACTGAAATAATTTATTTTTAATAACTATTGTCTCACTCTCACAGACACAACATCCCTTTGGTGGAGTGCAGACCTTGTTTTCAATTTGTAAGTGGTTTAACTATCCACTAAACAAAATTCACTCTCAAGCTGTAAGACGAAATAAAATAAATTGTTATATTTTATGAGAGAAATAAAATCAGACTAGTATACGAATCCGGAGAGTACCCCTTTAAATATTAGACAGCAAACTATTGCAGGCCAAAGCCAGCAAATCAGCTATCAACGTTATGACAACAATGCCCTGACATGCACTTCATAAATAGCGGTGGTTAAATGCAAATTGTAGCTTATGTCATATTCCCGAAGTATGTAGCTTTTCAATACTATTATCCATATGAAACCCCCATGAATCTGTGCCATATCCTGGGTGCAAGGGCGTTAAAATACCATTTATTATGCACTTTCTTGGCAGACAAACCTAACATTTAATATAAGACAGTGTGTATGAATGCAAATAGTTGCCAATCTGGCTAGCAAATGTTAAATAATAAGTGAAAGTAAAATAACGGTAATGCTCCGTCAAAAGCATCAGGAGCGATGTAGCAAAAACAGCAACCGTCAGCTGGCTAACATAGCTTAGCTACCTTTGTTCTGGCTCAAAAAGAAAAAAAAAACAATCCGATTGCCGGTTACTGTATGGCTATAATATCGGATTACAATATTTGATATAGCAATACTGAGGAATCGATTATTAGCTAGCTCGTCGGCATTAGCGAGGCAACAATATGTTGAAAAACGTTAGCTGGCAATGAGAAATGTCTTGCCGTGAGAAGCCCTTGTTGCCATTGTTTAGGTGGATTGTTAGCTAGCTCGCTAGCTGGCGTTACCATTGTGGCTCTCTAAATAGCTGGTTAGCTTGCAAAGTCAAGTAGCTGGTGGTTCATGACAACTGATGGTCTTGATTTGCTCTTTGCAAACTCTTTGAACCTTCATAACGGGTTCAGTGTCGCTGTGTAGTACAAAAGGCATGCTTAGAGTTTTTACCATAAATACCTTTTAGCCGACAGCTTTGTCCGTGGACCGTCTAGATATTTAAAGGATGTCTGCGCTCCTCCAGCTGTTCCTCCTGAAAACACTTAGCGTAACCCGAGGATTTTGACATGGAGAAAGGGAGGTGCACCGTTATTCCTGGTTATTCCAAGCAAACCGGAAATACAGTGCGGGAACCGTTATTTGCAAGACACAGGCTAAAACCGTCATCTCCACTTGGCTTGGCTTGGAAGTTTAAGCGCTGTTTAAGCCCCACACTTTTTCTCTGATTGAGGGTAAAGTCCGAGGCAACAGAACAGTAGAAAAGTGAGACTGTAGAGGATCAAAACCAAACGTAGCTCTTGTTTACATGTCTGGAATATAGTCAAATGCACGCAATAGTTTTTGCTATATATAAAGATAAAAGTAAATTTATTTGTCGGTCACAAAGGCCTAGTAATAATGTATTGAATGGTCCGTGTTATAGCACCATGAGTGTAGTATTACTAATTAATGTTTAATTAAAGGTATCATGTGTAGGACCTCAGTGGCAGATAACAGAATCCGGTGCTCTGTACATATGTTCTGTCAGTGCCTCGCAGACATCAGTCTTTAAGACTGGCTGTAATGTGAACATTAAATTAATAGCAGTATGCAAGCTTAGTCTTATACTTTAAATGTCACTCCTAAATTCTTATGAATCGTTACCAGAAGTAAACATATCGAGCTATCATGCTAATAAGTTTGTGGTAATATTTTCAAAATTATTTGCTCAATTAAACTGTACAGGCCGACCATGAAAATGATCTAGAAATGACAAAAAAGTGAATATTCTGAACACATAATTTTTTAATATAATAAGATATCAAGATATATGACCAAATATACACGTTGACAGCACTGTTTCACAGAAATTTTCTGGAAACAACTTAATTAATCAAGAGGTTGGTTTGAAAAGTGTAAACTCGTCTAAAACTTTGTTTTCGGAACGCTTATGATTTTGTTTTCTTATACTGCACTCTTGTGGCCATTTCTGGAACATGTTTTGACGGCATACTATGGGAATCCGTAGGGATACTTGTTCAGGAATGAGAAATTGAGAAAAGAAACGTGTACAATGGTGTATAAAGTACTTGCAGTCAGTCAGCTGATCATTGACAGTCAGTTTTTATTCACTCGTCATGTCTTCGGTTGGATACTATGTAGGTGTAATAGAGTAAATCAACATTAAACATTTCTGAGTACTGGCAGCAACATGTGAACAGGCATAAGAGGAAATACATACATTTTTGAAAGCCTTTATTCAAGTAATATTTGACGTCATATTATACAGTGGTTCATGACAACAACAGCACCTTATTTAGTCAGATGATCTGCAAGTTTACATAAACAAGCAGTTTGTTAGATCACTGACTTGTGAGAGGTCATGCACAATTTTGATCTCATATCTTCCTAAACTTCTGCTATGTCTCTAAAAGGCTGAAACTTAACTGACTATAATGATATGCTTATCTGTAAAATTAAAACGTTTTTAAATTATCCTCAGTTACCAAAAAAAAAAGTAAATGGTGATACAAGTAAAATTCTGAGCTATGAGTTATGCCATCAAAAGAGAAGATTATAATTTGTGTTGTATTTGATATACAGTACATTACAAAATTGCACTGACTAATAACCATATGAGTCATAATTAGCTATTATTTAAACTGTATCAGAAATTAGGAATGTAGCATTAAAGCCAATAAAGCAAGAGTCTCTATAACAGCAGCATTGTTACTGTTTCCAAGTTTGTCTAATTTCTTTAGTAGCCTAGATTAACTAAATTATCAAAATAAGTACCAATAAAACAGTTGCACTTAAGGTTCAAAAAGCTTCTCTATCTTTTTGATAATTATAAACTGGCTTTGTAACAGTCCCATAGATGCTTGACAGGCCTCAGTGGTCACCATCATCTTGAAGAGATACTTGGAATGTTTTAATACCTAGCAGAACATTATGAATAAAGGGGGGGGAACTGTAAAAATCTTCAACAAGTTCAGTTCACTGTCATAACCAGTGTAAAAGAAAAAGTCCCTTATATGGTATGATAAAGGATGATGTTGAAGTTATGTAATTGTTTAGCAAAGACTGAAAAAGTATAAATATATTAGACTTACTGGGATAAAGAACACCCTGATGCGTAGGCAGCAGTGCCAGTGTATTGGATGTCACAACGAACAATATTATTACTGAAGTCAGACTCAGGCACCTGGTAGCCAGGATTCGCAGTAATCTAGACATAAACCCAGAAAAAAAAATACATTTTAAAGTCTGAAAAGATTTACTCATTAGTCATTCGTTTAGTAATTCACTCATTAGTCATTCCTTTAAAGTGATTTTTTACAACTTTCAAAACACCACAGACCTTGAGGATATACTTTCCAGGCTTCACATCAGTGATATCTATCCACTGACAGTCAATGTCTGCATTATAGGTGTCATAACAGCCAGGACTCAATCCCTGTAAAATAACAACAACAACAACAACAAAACATAATAATCATTAAGACTGGTAACCTGACAAATCTAGTCAAAAGTGTCTAATGTAACATTTTGACATATAAAGACTGTGTTGTGTCACGTATTGTGTCAAGACTCATTTCCTTAATGGGCAATATCATTGGATTTAAATATATATATATATATATATATATATATATATATATATATATATATGAGGGAAAAAAAAAACTTTCAGAAGGGTCAATTTATAGATTAGGGATTGAATGAACTGTCTTCAGAATGCATCGTAGGATATGAAACATCAAGCAGTTATGTACCTGAGTGTGTGATGTGCAGGCATAGCGTCTGTAGTAGCCAGGATCACATGACGTGTCCTCTAAGCAAAAGCTGGCTTTATGTCCCTCTGCCACCCTGCTCTGTGTGCTAGCGTCCAACAGGTCATAATGGCAAAACTCATCCATGCTATGGTAGTGACTAGTTATTTAAAAGAAAACAAACAAACACACACACACACACAGAGTAAAGATACAGGCAACCTTTTATGGATTATTGATATTGACACAATAGAATGGCTGAAGCTCCGCCTCTCACTTGCATCTGATTGGTCACACAGGATACTTGCTCTAGTGAGCATTTAACTACCCTACTGGACAAACCACTTAAGGGCACACTGACAGCAAATAGCTCTGAACAAACTTAGCAGATTGTTCATACAGTTCAAGGCAGTCTGATTTCTCTATGCGATTCATATTCAATGCTGTATTAGAACCATCAAGAGTGATAGTGTTGTCTTATTATCTCAAACTAAAATAATGAACTAAATGGGAGTAATGCCCGGAGCAGTTCTGTTATCTCATGGCATAGCTTTGCACTTCACTGAGGTCATGGTAGGACCATAAACTGTGGTGACACTGTTAGCTCCGGTAATTATAGGGGTGTAGAGACATTGTAGAGGCATAATTACTTACTGATGACAACTGTGCCATTCCCAAGCATAGCGTGGTCTGCTCGGGAGAAAGTCCGCCGTTCCTTGGTTCTTAACCCGTTGAGGAAACCTTAGCAGCACCCTGGTATCATAGTCCCTCGCCGAATAAGAGGAGCTATTTACAGTATAAATGAACAGAGCTTTAACCGTGGTCTCATAAATCCTCATCTATAACGATGCATAATTTATAAACACGTACACATTGTTCTCACCGGAACATTTAACGCTTAAGTGAGTTTACTGAGTAGACTATTCATTTTAAAACGTTCATATCAAGCAAAATGCCTTACAGAATAAAATACCATCGTGTGGAAAAATTGTTTTGATATGGGATGAATATTCAAGAGAAAAGAGAAATAATCAAGTGAAATCAAAACTATTTTAATGAAAGTTATATTGATAGATTGTTTGCGCATATAAATGCAAATGAGATGATGTGACACACCTTGCCAAGCAGTTCTCCTCTGCTGCACACCTAAGGTTATACATAGGCACTCTCTGGACATAAGTAGAAATCTGGACGTAGGAGGGGTCCAGTACCAAGTCCGGGAGACCTGTCAGGTTTTTATTGAGTTTGTGTGGTTAGAAGCAATGTATTTTGTATTTTTCTGCAAGTTTGTGTTCATAAATTCGTCTAGTCATTACTTACAGCTAACTCAGTAATGTATTCCATAAATATCTTACCATTTTGTAAATGTCTAGTCCCATAATCGTTTCTGTTCCTGGTCCGAGGCACTGGTCTGTAATATGAGTCAAAGTAATTGTAATAGGGAATGTTATTGTGATTTTTGTAAGGGTCGTAAGGATCATCCCCTGCCATTCTGTCTTCTGGTCTTAAATCGCTGAGGGGTGCTGTATCCGTTTGTCTTTGGTCAACGGGATTCGTGTCAGACTGTGTTGACTGCCGTTGTCTAAGCACCCCACCTTGGCGTCGGCGCACGCCGCGCACCTGAGAATCCGTGGTCCTTGAAGTTTGCAAGTTTGCATCAGGCAGCCTTGAGTTGATCGCTGATCTTGTATCATTGTTCTCACTGATCAAAACAAGCGGACCGCCTTCACCTCTCTGCCCTGTTTGGCTCGATGGAACGTATTCAGAACCGCGACTAAATAAATTAAAAACACGTCCATGGTTTCTCCATTGGATTCGTCGAAAAGGACCTGTCCGTTGCGCACGTGCTGCTCCTGAGTCTGGATGCAGCTGAGTGAGAGCGTTTCTCAAAGCACAACTCAAGATGCAAAATAAAATGCATGAAATCAAAGACGAGTTCAAAGTAAAACAACGCATTTTCAGGTACACCTGATTTTGATGTTCTGTTGCAAAATAATAAATATATTTCTGTACTACTCAAACACTGAGAAAACACGAAAAGCCATCAGAAGTTTATCAAAAGTTGTATTGAATCGGCTGGAGGAGAGATAGAGATGAAGTGGACATTCTTACAGATCTTTGCATATGTGGTAAGTTTTGTGGGGAGGGGGTGGTTTTTTAAAGTTTCTGGAGCGGTTTCAAGGTTATACAAGTGACACTGGCAAGCGTGTTCCACACTGTCGTAACAGAGTGCATACGTGAGGACTGACACTTTACACAACACAGTAAAATGCTGGTTTTCAGTCACATTAATTATGGGATCATTATTTCTAGATATTTCAAGATGTGTTTTTTTATGCAGTTAATTTGATTACACACAGTGATAGTTTTTATTAGAGCCACTGAAAAAAGGGCGGGGGAAATCCATATGAGAAGCACTATAAAAATGTAATAGATTAACTCTGAATACACATAGGAATATTTCATACTGGTATAAAACAATTAATACTGTCTCGATCATGGGTTAACGTATATCAGGAAACATACGTGGATCGTCCGAATTTTTCTTCCTTCCAATATGTAATCTCTTATTCTTCTTTAATCCTCTTTCAGTTTTTCTCAGTTGTCGTGATTACGCCACAACCTAACAACAGTTCATTCTTTTGTCTCTTTATATATCACTTTATTTGCTTGCCTTTTGAGATCAACTTGCCTCTCACGCCTTTCCTCTTCAATGTATAATTTGTGGAAATCTTTTGCACGCCTCAGCAACCCGTAGCTGCCATTGTTTTTCTCATTCCCTGTTCCAAATCTTTATGGCAAGAAACCTTATTCTTGCAGTGGATCTTAATCCTATCTTTGTCAACTCTGTCCCAGGGAAAAGCAGCAAGGATAGAGCAAGACAATAGAAGAGCAATGAAACTCTATTTTTTCAGACTTCATCTCAAGCAACAGGTAGATACATGGATATAACCCATCTCTAGTTATCTACAACATGTGTATGAGGTCTTGTACTTTGGCACCCTGCTGTTTCTCCACGAGATTTTAATGGCCTTTAAAGTGGTCTCATACATAAAGTTTGACTCTGAAGATGACCTGTGCTTATGAAAATCCAATACTTAAGTCTCTGCCCTCCAGATGTTTCCATGGCATCCATAGAGAACATAAGGTTTTTACATAAAGTTAAACTCTTCCATGCTTCTATATCCTCTCTGAACATGTATACACAATAATCCAGTATATAAAAATAATAGTTAAGAATACAGCGGGTAGTATGAGTGTAGATTAATGTTTCATTTTTTTAGACTAAATGTTTTGCAACATTTCTGCTCCTGAACATTCTGTAGGAGTAGCATGAAGTCTTTCTCAGGCAAAGCTGGGCACACATAGGTAAATAATGTAGACAAAGGGGAGAACTTTTTCTTTCAGCCACTGGTGGCCTCTGAAAATACCCAAGATGAAATAATAAAGTTAATCTGATGTGTTTCCTTGTGGTGCATTAAATGAGCATTTTAGTGTTTTTGTGTAATGTGCTTTAAACGCTAAGTATTTTTCTTTTATATGAAAAGTGTTCATCACAAAACATCACATCATTAAACCACTATCATGTCAACATCATCACTACATCCCTTTTGACAGCTCGCTAGTGTTTTTGATTCGGGAAGCGAATTTGAAATGGAACCATTTTCATATGTTTATGACAACTGTTTAGGAACCCACACATTTTTAACAAAGTGAAGACCCTAAATTGATGTATTCTGTCAGCTGCAAGTTGCATTAGTGCACAGAGAATATATTTTAATCATTAGAAAATAATTAAATGTGATGCAAGCCCACAATGTTATATTGATCACTGCTGGGATTCCATTTCTGTTCTTTAGGAACTGTCAAGAACACTGTGTCCTGATTTTTGTTTACGAGTTGCTCACTTTGCTGTTGCTTTCCTTTACTCTCTCTTCTTTTTCTTTTTCTTTTTTCTTGGTTTTTTTTTTGAGCATTCCTAAATGGGCCAAATCAACCACCTAATTTTAGCGTGCGGTGCTAAGAGCCCAAGAGTCCCTCTTCTTCTCTTCGTGATTGTTTGTGTTCTTTCCCTTTCTCCCTCTCCAGTTTGTGCTAAGTGGCCCTATCATTTCTGCGTTGCTCCCATCCTTCTGGCGCCATATAGAACATCACAGTCTCCAACGACAAATGTAAGGAATCTTGGAATACAGCAAATGAGGCCACGGTGCGTTTTTCTGTCACAATCTACAATCTACTCGTTTTTTTTCCTCTCTAAATTCAGTTAAACTGTTTTGGAAGATGTCTGTACTTTTATATATTTCACTCTGAAGTGCTGTAAGAGGACTTAGTGAGCGTGACCATTTACTTGAATCGGTTTTGATTCGTTGCTTTCAAGTCATGAATGACTAATGTCCATTTCTGTTCTTTTAAAGAGAGAAATCACAGAGCGAGTACTTACAAATCAACCTGTGTAGCGGCACATTCAGTGAATTTAACAGGCCATTGTGTTGAGGAAAAAGTGAGAAGGTACTGAACAAGGCTCTTTTATGGCGCAGGGGTGAAGATAAAAGGTAGGCTGGTTTTTCTGCACTCAGGGTATTTCCTACTGAATATGAAGGGCTGTAGGGTTTCATTAGCTGCAGGTGTTTGACACTGATTTTTGTACTTTAATCTCTTTTTATAACAAGCCGCTGCTCCACAGGAGGGATGCAGCCTGGTGGAAACCAACAGGACATATAAAATAAATGGAAAACTAAGACACATCAGAGGCTGTTCCAGCCATTATCACTGACTATTAAATGAATGTAGACTATAGGGCGTGTGCGTGTCTGTTCTTTGGCCTTAGTTTTTTTTTTTTTTTTTTTTACGTTGTTGTTTAAGCAACGCTGACGAGCCGATTCCAAAACAAAGAGATGTCAACAGTGTATCAGAGAACCATCAAAGAACCTTTCATTTTGCAAAGAGGTCTCATTCGCTCTTTTATGATAAACCTCAGACCTATTGCGTGCTCCGAACATAGCGCAGTCAAT
The DNA here is from genome assembly GCF_902362185.1 of Chanos chanos. NCBI lineage: Eukaryota > Metazoa > Chordata > Actinopteri > Gonorynchiformes > Chanidae > Chanos > Chanos chanos. The sequence goes on from NC_044495.1 coordinate 50,889,859, forward strand.
TTTAGCAACACAGAGAGGTTTCCCAACATAGAGAAAATTGCAAATGTAATGTAGTAAATTTGTCAACAGCGGTGCAAGTTAGCACTCTAAGCCACCTAAGCTACACTCTTATTTGTTTCCATCACGCAAAACTCACCTAAACTTTGACGCAAGAGTCACAGCTGGATTAATTTAAAGTTAGCACAGCTACGTGGCACTGTGCACGTGCAGACCAACTCACCAGTGGAAAAAAAAAAAAGAAAAAAGAAAAACGCTGTTTTCTCTAAGGAGAGTGTGCTTCCCATTGAGCTCACAGCCTACCTTTTAAAACCTACATTTTATGTGTGTACATAGACTGTACCAGAGGTGTGTGACACAACTAGAAAGCACAATGTTTGCCCTCTCAAAACGTGACACTTATGTCCATATGCAGTGAATTTTAATGGTAACATCTCAAAATCTCAAAAACAGTTTACACACAGCTTGTTGCTTAAAATAGAACGTTCTAACTATATAATGTCACCTTGGATGTGTTTGTTGAGGTAAGAAGTGTCTCTGTGAAAACAAAGTCAATGTTTTGTAGTGTTGTCCCTCTCCAAAGACAAATGACCCTAAATACACTGGGTGTTGTCATGATGTTGATCAGAGAGGATAAGGGAAGACATAGCTTTGAGGAAACCATTCTAAAGCCTACATATAGAAATGTACATATAGGCCTGCAGCTTTGTACATAAATGACAGAAAGGGTTGCATAGGAGTAACAGCATTGAAAGTTTTTGCCATGAATCATTATTTAAGTTAGCTGTTTACAAGTCCTATGTATCATACAAAATATTTAGTGTTTTCTAATTACACACTGCAAGCCAAGATTTTTTTTTCACATGATAGGGTCTCATAATCCTAACAAACTGGACCTTCTACAATACCATTAAACACACATACCCAGACAACTTACCTGACAATTTCATAACAATAACGATAATTAATAATGTGTTCAAATATAGTACCTGTTTTCTTTCCTTCTTTGTGAAATAAAAAAAAACCAAAACATGCTACCATTGTCTCTCTGTGTGAGACACACTGTTATTAGCACTTATGTCAGTGCTGAAGAAAACACCTCATGATCTAATGAGCACCCCCACCCCCCCCCCCCCCCGAATTAAGTGGATTCGAGTGCCCAGCTTGTGGCCCCCATTCAATGACGTGGCTGATTCTAACACCGACCATTGCATTGTGTTCTATAATTGGCATATTCCATTAGAAAAAAAAAACAAAAAAAAGTTGGTCTAACACTCAGAACATTACCATGGCGATTGGCAGGACTGGTGGGGTGGTCTGGAAAAGCACATTAAATTCTGGATCCAAGAGGACTGACGCCTTTGACACTTCACAGCGTTTCTTTTTCTTTTTTTTCATTTTTCAAAGAAACCTGTTATTTTTCAGATTAGGTTTGATTGGTGCTTTTTGAAAATCAAAGCCACCCTCTTTGTTACCGCTTTGTTTGATCCCAGATGCCAGCGGGTTAGGCCGTCCGCTGACAGGTTGCCAAACAGATCCATGCTGTTCGTGGCTCGAAAGCAACAGATCTGAATGCTCTGCGCTCATCTGCAATTCATGTTGCTTAAACATGAATGGAATGAGGTAACTGAATCTAATTTGTTCTGGTACCAAAATTTGTTTGTCAAACAGCACCCAGTTTTTCATTTGAGGTAAGTCTCGACGAGATCTTGGGCTGAATGAGACATAGGTGCCGTCTTACTGGGAACACAATTCTTTCAGAATTGAAATGGGCTGGCTGAAGATCTTGGTGGGTTTGCTTTCTGAGTGAAGATGTAACCAAACAGCATAGGTTGAATACACCACCCTTCAAGCAGTAGGCCATTATCAAACATATTCAAATAAACAGGTGTGTACTGAATATTTAACGCATACTCTGTGCACACTCTTAAACCGTAATAACAATGTCAGTAAATCTAACATGAGAAAGAACCTGAGAACCTGAGACCATGATTAGTGCATCTAGTATTGCTATTATTGCTGTATATCTGTAGGTGTACACGGTAAAGACCACTCATTAAACTGTCTGGCTGGCAACCTTCCCATTTCCCTAATATGGTTGTTTAAACTTACAGATCCACATTTTTCATCTCCCCTTTAACAAATGCAAGTAACTGAGCACAAAGTAGCCCAGAACAATTAATCCACAAGTAGTTTTCAGTGCTGGATTTTTCTGCTGTGCTCGGAGAGATGTAGGACTAAAAGATACATCAGAGGTTGTCAGAATGCATGTCTGGAGACTGCCGCTATCAGTTCATAACTCTATGCCTTTATAATCAGACTGTCATTTCATTTTCAGTATAGGCACAGGAGAAGTGTTTTTTTTTTAAATATCAAACAGTTTAAAAAATTTGCTGTTTATGAGTGACATACAGGTCACGAATAAGTACAACCCGCTGTTACAGCGTGGGATGGCCGAAAACTGCAATGGAAAAAAATGACATTTTATGAAGAAATATATATTTAGACACTTTTTAAAAAATATGAACAAGAACTGTGGTGTTATGAACTCTTTTGCCATTGCCCCTGTGAAGGGAATTGCAGGTATTATCTGTTTAGCTCACATCAACGTCAGTGCAGAAGGAGATCCCTGGGGCTCTGAGTCATAGACAAACATCAGCCACCTACCTCAGTTTCTCATGTGTTTCAAGCTACAAATATATATATATATATATAAACCCTTAAGGTCACCCCCTTGTGTTTCTTTCTGAAACTACACTCATGTGCAGTCCAGGTCCTTACCAGCAGCAGAGTCATTGAACTTAGTCTCTTGCACTTTAAACATTTCCTTGACATGGACTAAGAAACTGACCATTGCACAAAAATAATTGACACATGTACATACCTAGTGCTTAGCAACCATCACTAGCTGTCACTTCCTCTGTCAACAAAAATACTGCGCTTTGTACAAATGATTGTGTACAAAGGAGGAGGAGAAGAAGAAGAAGAAGAAGAAGAAGAAGAAGAAGAAGAAGATATTTGGTGTGTATTTTAGTCTAATCAAAACTTTGCTAAGATGCATCAAACTGCAAAAGTCAACAGACAGTATAACTGCTAGTTGACTAATCAGTAAAAAATTACAACACTGCAGCTGAAAAGCTGCTGTTAAACCTGGCTTCAAACTTTTCACACAGAAGGCCTGATTGCCTCTACAAGCTCCATATTTTTCTTGAGCGGTGATTTGTGATTTGTGTCGTCAAAGGAGGTAATGCCAGTCTGAATAGCTCTAAACTGCATGTGTGGTGCTGAAAGCCTGTGGGCACATTTATTTTTATGTTAATTTATTCATGCTAATTTTACAAATTCCTCCAAACACAGCCTTGTCTCTAAATCGATTTCACATTAGGCAAATGGAGGTGCAGAACACAAGCGAAATGCATAAATCTGAATATTGAAATAATACTCACAGAATACACACACACAAAGGTTAAAGACAAATAATCTGTATTTCACATTTTGATAGGAGAACCTTCTCCCACTGTATAAAGAGTAACATTTACAGTGCAAAGTGCTAAGATTGACAACATCTGGGTGTTTTTTTTTTGTACTTCTTTTTCTTTTCTTTTTTTTTAATTCATGACACTTCATTATAATCTACATTTTTGGCCACGTCCATCGCAACAGGGGCAGAAAACAGACACTGCATAAGCAGATGCCGAGGGTTCTTTGACCTCTTTCTGACACCATCACTGACAACACTGAATCCAGCCAATGCATAGGAGACCACAGATGGTGCTGAAGTGTCAATTCATGTTTTATGTCTGGTCTGTGAAGAACAATGTATTTGGCTTCATTTATACTACTTTTACACATATTATGGTATCTCTCTTTCTCTCTCTTTTTTTTTTTTTAGGAAATGTGTGTTTATATAAATAGTTCATTTATTATATCTTATGTAACAGTACATAAATAAATTGTTCATGTATTCCCCTGCAGAAATAACTGTCCTCCAGAACAAACTGAAAGCAATCTTTAAAATCATCGTAAGAAATATCAAAAATATTCTCTTTACTTATTTCAAAATCATAAAAAAAGACATTTGTACTTACAGTTCAATTTGTTTCTTCACCATCTGAACTTTTCAATAATGAATCATACACTAGCATTGATATTTATGAGAAATGACAAGTAAAAAGCTTACTCTCAATGTCTGTACCACATTGCCAAGCATACCTGATGACCTAACTAGCAAAATGAACTCCCAGCGCACCCTGGTAGCAGCAACAACGACCTGCTAACACTTCTAATACATTTAATACTGGCATCTGATATAGAAATGTAATGTTTTAGTTTAACCGTTGAAAGTTTCAATCCTGCTACAAATATGTAAAAAAAGAAAGAAAGAAAGAAAGAAAGAAAGAGAAAAATTAAATTCCAATGAGAGTGAGCACAGCATGTTTCAACGTAGGCTATAGCTTAAATAAATTGCATGTGAGGTTGGTTTGATTCTCCTTTTATTTTCATTGAGCCTAAGTGATGCTGAGGCTAAAACCATCCCTCTTTAATATAGGGTCTAGGAGAATGCAAAGGACATCTTTATTCTTCAGTATTCTTCAACTTTTTTTTTTTTTTTCATAGGAGACAAATCGATTAGGCCTGTCTGAGAACAGCTTTCATGTTGTTTGGCTTTGTGATTCTCAATTTGTCATAGTTTTCTATTGTGTGTAAGACAGTGCCTCTAGGTCTTTAGGCTCTGTGAATTATTTGGCGTTGGCTCTGAGGGCTTTCTGTCAAACGCTGTGAGCATTAAAGCGAACCATCGCAAGGGGAAATTAAGGTGATCAGTTGACACTCTGTGAATGGTGTCTCCATGGTTGAACAAAGGGACCTGCAGGGAAAATAAGAGAAACACATCAGCTCTAGCTCAGTCACTACTGCAGTCAGAACAGACAAACGTGTAGATCAACACCATACATGAGATTATTATACTGACATTATACAGGCATAACACACGGCTGGAGACTGCTTAACGCACTGATTTTTTTTTTTTTTTAAAGTGTCTGTGTGTGTGTGTGCGTGGGGGGGGGGGATTTATTCTGTGTGAAGGTACAATAACTTAGTATAAGTTTGTTATATCAGGATTGCTGTGAAAATACCTGATCGCAAATGACCTCATCCGAGTGAGATCAAGTCATCTGCACTGCGACACAACCGATATATTTTTCTGTTTTTCAACAAATGTTTTACCGCAATTCTCTCTTCTATGAGAGCTATATGCTGTATTCACATAAAGTGACAACTCTAACAATTCCCATGACGCTGTGTAAATGCATACTGCATGCGGCTTTGTTTATTGTACACCATTGAATACTTTATCTTTGTGTATGGATCTTGCAGGAAAATTTTCAATGTCATACATTCTGCTTAGGTTTGCATCCTCAAAAGGTTGCAGAAATGGCACGAAAGCTCCAGTGACCACTTAGATAGGTTATTAGTGCACACATTCCCAAAATGTGCTCCATATAGCAGCAGGTTAGTATCATTTAATGAACAATGTTTCTACTGGCTTTTCTCACAAGCCTTCCTGTCCCTCATACTCTCTCCACCGCCCATCAGTTGATCATCAAGTTCCTGATAGACTGATTGAGTAAATCTAAAATGTCGAAAGGTGAGAAGGCCCAAAGGAATGAATGGAGAATCACATAGTGTGAAATTGTTCTGTCTTTTCTCTCTTAGTTTTTACACCGTCAGTTAAGAAAGCTACAGAGAATATTTAACAGGGAAATCAATATGAGGTTATCAAGCTTCATTAAAGACACTTAAGGTCTGCAGCAGCAGCTTGACTTGTAAAAGGTAAACAGTCTTACAACAGAGTTCTACTGGATGCAGCCATTAGGACACAGCTGTAGAAGTCTGCTCATATGAAGAATTGGTCAAACAGAAAATATTGCTCAAGAAACTATGAAAAATAATATGGCTGGGTATACTGGAAAGAGCAAGTATAGAGGCAACATTCAAATGTCATTTTAAAGATTTTAAAACGAACAATGTTGAAAATTGTTAATTTGGACGCTTTTCACTTTAGTAGTTCTTTAATTGTGCTAGCAATGCCAAAAGAGGGATCAGTTGGGTATTGAGTGGAGTACAGTGAGAAAACTAAAATATAAATGATATTTAGATGCTAATGGCAAACAGCGTAAGGTACAAGAGCGATGACCAAACAAGCGTCGGTGAAGAAAGAAAGAAGAAAAAAAGCCAAATTAAAAAACATGATCGGAGTTTCATCGTGAGGGCTCACTGTTGACTGTAACACTATCTGAACTGTCCAACTGTCATGTTGTTGAGCTCACAACATGCATTTGAATTCTCAATGCTAAGATACCACGCCAGTGGGAAAGAATCACAGTGCAACGGGCGGACTTTATCCCTGGTGTAGGCGGGAAAAATCAATTGTCTTTATCTTTATCGTCCCACACAGAGAAGCCCTGTTTACAGAAAGATGTTCGCTACAGGAACAAACATTGCGATATAATAATTTTGTGGATGTCATGTTGAAATTTTATGTTTGATGTACAGGTAACTGCCAAAAGAAAGAACACACATCTTTTCTTCTTGAGAACAGACTGACTCATGACTCATCTTACTTTTATTTTTATCTCCACTTTTTCTCTATTGATTCACCTATGCCTAAACACATGTTTGTCGATGTTATACACAGTTTATGGACTGCAGCTCAACTGTGTTTTCCATTCCTCTCTGTTAACTTCTCAAGACACTGTTCTCGATGAAACCGCGAACTCACGTACTAGATGGATGTTTGCAGTCAATTTATTCTCAGTTGCCTATTTGTTTTGCTTTGCATCTTGCACTAATGCAAGGTGAAGTATGCACTCAACAGTCACCCCGCAAACCAAAATAACTACAATAAACTGTCCAGCACTTTTACACACGACCCTAAACACGACCAGATTACGATACGATCCATGGTACTGCAACCATGCCTGCAGCTGCTTTCAATACACTTTGTATGCCTCACATGCGCAAGAGTTTTCTTTTTCCGTTATTTTACCTTTAGCAAACAAATCAATCTACACAGGGTTTTTTTTTTAATTAAAAAAAAAGACAATAATATTATCATTTACAGTTACGACACAAATACCTTCACTAGTTATAATTTCAAGCTTAATTAAGGGGGAAGGAGGATGTTTTCCACGGATTAAAAAAGTACACTCTCGCTTAATACTGTCAAAATCAGCAGAGGAAAATGGGGAAGATGGCGGGGGGGGGATATAGCCTGCCTCCCTCTGGCTAATTTCACCCTGACGATTTCACTGACAACGTGAGAATGTTGATATCAGAACATTTCATAGCTAAATACAAGAGAAGAAAATTCCAAGTCTAATGGGATTTGTGTCTTGAATGTTGTTTGCAAGTTATTTACAGTGTGGGCGGGCTTGATTTGAATACACCAGAGCATATGCTGAAACAAATCAAGTACACAGCCCAAAGGAACCACAGGCATCCATTTCCACTATAGCGCACAACTTCTCCCTTTCCATTTTTGATGTGATTTTTGATTGCTTATGGACTACACACGACCCTTATCAAACCCATGCCAGTACTGAACCCTGTTCTTACGAACTGGTGGGAAAACGAATGGTATATGTTCAAATGATATTCCGAAAAATTTTGATTTTATGTATGGTTAAATGTAGTTGTAGTGGTTTGATATCTGGGTTGATGCAAAGCTGGGGTGAAATTCTATAATCAGTATTTGTTTAATTTCTCTAATTAATGGAGACTGCTATTTTCATCTACCTCCAGGTCATGTCTGCTTTCCTTCCACCTCAAGCACTAAAACACACTCACTCCTCCCTCCATCCATCCTCTTGAATATGCAGAGTGGGGGCTTTGCCACTGTAATACCTATAAAGTTTATGAATCCTAAAATTGTTGATAATACAGAGTGTATGTGTGCAACATTTCCAAAACTGCGTGGTTACTTAGCAGAATACATTCATAATATTTTCCGTCACTGTTAACCTTCCTCCTCTAACAATAAAAATATAATTTAATGGTTAGGTATTACATACTTTTGGGAATTACATACTTAGGTATTACAGTTTTTTAAGATTGCAAGATTAAACTTTTTCTCTCGCAAATCTTTGTGAATCTTCAATCACATTTCCTACCAAATTTCGGAGGGATCACCCATGCCTGCAGAAGTGCCGCTCTTTTTATGAGCGTTTCTGTGAGGGAATAAAAAACTGTTCCCTGTACTCTAGGGGCTCCAGTAAATCGAGTGGAAGGTACTCACCATCCAGCTTTCATATGCAGATTTCCAACACTGACGTCCGTGTTCATCTCCATCCTGGATTCAATGTTCAGCTAACCCATTTTCACTAGAGTACAAAGTGCTTATAATAGAGTAAAAATAAAAGCTATGAAGACTATAAAAATGTTTCTTTAAAAAAAAAAAAAAAAAAAAAAAAAGTTGGCTAATGTCAAACCGTTGTAGTGGTGGACTTTCGAAGAATGGTTTTCTGTGGCTTTTGAGGTGGCAGGTGAGGCACATATGGTGGGTTTGCGGGGGGGAAACTATGACTGAGGCTGATTCCACCACCGTTTTCCAGCAGCTGGGTGGGTGGCGAGGACGAGCACTGATGGATGGGGCTGATCTTCATGTCAATCAATTCCGAGTGTAAGTGCACATCTGTGTTGTTCATGTCACATTGCAGGTCGCAATCGGGGCAGTACCCATGATACTGAACCTTCTCGCTGAATCGCACGCGTTCCCGCGTGACCTGAGAGCACCGGTTCTTTTCGTGCCTCAGAAGCGGCGTCGGTGACAGTCTTTTCTCGGCGATGCCCTTGGGGCCGTGACACAAGTCTCTGTTTGTCTGCGCGTTTGTTGGCATACCTGCGAAAATGCCGTTTCTTAGTAGAGTACTGTTAGCCTTGGCCGGGTTCCCTGAAGACAGATTGGTGTTCTGGTCCTCCACTCGCATGGGCGTGGAGCGAGGAGGAGGAAGAGGAGGGTGGGGCTTCTTAAGGACGGTGAGGATGGGAGGAGGCTTAAAAATGGCTTCCTCAGGGAAAGGCCTAATCTTTTCAGTACTAGACGCTGTGGTAGTTGTGGTACTGCTAGAACTGCTGTTCATGGTGTCTGTCTTCGAGCTGTCTGTCATCTCCTCCTCCAGACGAAGATCGGAGGTGAGGGAGTCAATTTCGTGAACAACCTACATGAGAAAAAAAGGAGAGGAGCGTGTAGAAAAATCAGAGGCGTGTGACAACTGCCTTGTAGTTACCCTGCATACTCGTGGTTATTATTGTGACTTGTTGCCTGTCGCATTTTCTCTAAGGTAGGCAGAATTGCCAAAACGTTTCAAAGCATTGTTTCATTTCATCTAATAATTTTAACTGGGGATTGTTTTTGATTGCTGTTGAGAAGAGAGAACACACTTGGAAATCCCTTTGAAGCATACCTGGCGCCGAAATCATCTGCATTCTGTCGCTTTGGTGTTTTGTTTTTTTTCTTTTTATACGAACTGTTGGGTTGCTTTATGCAAATAACCAGCAGACCTGTGACACAAAGTGCTTTAAAGTTTTTTTTTTTGAATGTCATAACAATATGCATAATACTCTAACCACAGAACCGTGCTAGTGTTTTCCTCTCTAAAACGACACCGACTCTACTGTCTCAGGTACAGTGCTGATTCTTTAGACCAGATCTCCTATTACAGTGCTTTTATCCTTCCTATTACACAAACTGTAAAATATGTTTAAGGTGATTCTCATACAGCGTTGGATAAATGATCACAACCATTTTTTAGTAATGGGCAAGGCTAACGCTTCTTAAAGGCTTGCAAGATTGTACAACCAAGTAATTACCATCTAAACGCACAGTATTTACCAAAATCACTCAACGACAAATAGGGCACAAGGGTAAGAACCTAAAACAGCAACTGCCTGTTTAACAGCTTCCAAAACGCAGTAAGTACAAATAGCTTCATTACAGCAGCCTACTAACAGCCATTTCAAAATGATCGCATGGATCATTGTTCCAAATCTTCAGTTCCACAGATACACGTGCATATTTCTGGCTAATCTCATCATTTACATCCTCTATTCAGAAAATGAAGGCCTTTGTTAGTAGTTGACAACTTGAATAAAATGTTCTCCGGACGAGTCTCAGAGAATATTACGCACTTCCTCTGGTCTCCATGACTGGTGTTCAAAAACACTGTGTAAGTATATAACACACTAGTAATGATATTATTATGTAATACCATATGGGGAATAGGGGGAAGAGTGAAAATTCATGCGTATGACACTAAAAAAAGGACAGCCTGCAAAACAAACGTTCATGTTGTTCAAACACAGCATTTGTAAGCCCACCAACCAATGTAATCATTTCACATGAACAGCACTGTTGGAAATACACAACCTAAGGACCGGGCAAGAGGGTCTGGAGGTTAGCCTCTGCAGATCTGAGTCATAAGTTCTGGGATACTATTGTTTCAGGTCAGTTAATATATGAACACTTAGAGCAACATTCTCCAACATCTCTTCCTTGTTTGTCAATAGTCCATAGCATTTGAATTGCAGAATGAGCTGTGATGTATGATCAAGCCATACATCATGTCAGAGTGAAATCACTATTACTTACGTGTATCTGTGGTTAAATGGATACCAAAGATATCTACTGAAGTCGACAGAATTTATGTTATAGCAGCCTACTGAGCAATATAATGTCAAATCCACATTTGTGTACTACATCTAGCCACAACTTGTTTTAGGCATATGGTGATTATGTGTGTAGATGTATAATTAACTAATTAAACCACGTTCTTTCTCGCACATGTGAGGCACGATTCTGTCTCTCTTTGACAACTATATATTTCTCAAACATGAGCGTTAAAGCATTAACACTTGTGAGCTGTCTAGCACCTAGCTACTGCTACAACCACTCTGTGCTGCTTGTTGGCTCTTGAAATATTGCAGACTCGTCACCACATTGTGCAGTGCATACTCACAGGATAATCATATCTTCTCATTTAAATAACCCTGCACTCGTAATATGTAGCTTGAAAATATGTTGTGTCACTTCTTTAGTGGTTGTTATAAAGGCCAGGAATTGTGCAGATAATACTGTGTTACAGTGTGAAGTGACGAATGTAAGGGCATAGCAGGCCGGATGTAACAATTAGTTTTCATTCATTTCGACTAGAGCAGGTAGACCATTAAACAGTCTGACAGATGAATGATAAAAACGACAGCCAGCTGTGATGGTGCCCGGAACAAAAACACAGCGCCAAGTAAATAGCTAAATACCGCAGAATCGGTTACTATATCATGTTAATGGTGAAGGCTACAGACAGCCATCAAAAAAGAGGCATTTACCAAAATCAAACGTCACAACTATCGTAAAATACGAAAATAATAACAATTACGAATCAGCAGAGATCCATTTAGTTCACATAGTAGTTTGATGATTACATTTGTCGGTCAATCAAAGTGTTGTCTTACTTGAATCAAAAACGTCCTCAGAGCTTTCACATTAGGACTTGTCCCATATGTCCAACAAGGAGGACTAAATGTTATCTATCATGAGATAAGGGCCTGTCTCAGTTAACATGAAACATAGCTAATTTGCTTGATCATATTCTGAACCTAGGTTTTCAAAAAGATAAAGGCGCCACTTATTCGACTGCAATAGAAAAGCAGAGGAAATTGATCAAACATTATAAGTATTACTTTTAATATTATGCTTACGACCAGAAAAGAACAGAACCAACCTCTTTGAGTTCTTTTGCCACATCCTTCAAGTCCCCCAAGATGTTCTCTAAATCCTCCACGATTGTCTTGATTTGTCGTTTTACTTGAACTTTGGAGACTACTCCCTCCGATTCTGCACTGGCTGTCCCTGACATTCTCTGATATAATCTCAAATTCAAGGATCACGAATATATCCTTTAATGTCGATTAGATCACTTTGTACATGCATTTTAATATTATGTTTTCTTCTCTTCCCCCTCATACATTGCAGAAGAATCCAGGGAACCGCGGTGGAAGCGTCCCTGCCAATACGCCTGCGCAATAGAGCACGCCAACTAGAGTACGAACCTAATTTAAAATAATGATAATAATAATTAAAATGTCTGTCATATCCTTTTTGAGAGCATGATATCCTCGTAGAACGTTTTCCATAATGACTGCCCGAAAGACAACATTTCTGAGCATTAAATATTATGCATACAGAGCTTAGACTGTAAATTCAGGTCGCGAAGTGTGTAGTCGGTTGTGTTCCAAGAAAACATACAAATAACGTTTCATATGTATTACTCAGCAGTTCAAATCTATTGGGACTGGATTAATTGAGATAGTATGTTAAATATGCCACTCTGTATCGAGCTTGCTTAATCCCGCCTCAGTTATCGGCTGTCCATTTAATTACAAAAGCACCGCTGCGGGTTACTTGTCTGTGAACGAATGGGCGCGGGGAACGTATATTACAGCGAAATCACATGCTATCGTGTCTTTTGTGTCTGCATCAGACCACGAGACAGGGCAGGAAACACCTAAGGTTCCATAAGGATAAATAGATGCCTACAACTTATTCGTGTAACGGACAGGTAGCCAATACATTATATATTAAATTTTCAGTAGCGTGTATGGTTGGGTGCTCAAGACAATTTTCAAAGAGAAAGGTTAATAAATAGTCCTAATAAATAGCCCTGTAAAGATGTTGCCACATCACAGCTATTTCTTTGATATGGCAGCTGAGGCATCCTTTAGAAATCGCACAGTGAGTTTTGGGTTAGTCTGTTATACCTCGTGGAAATGTATGATGTTTGGCATTATATACAAATTTTAACCAGCAGTCATGATTTCTGATTGAAGAGCGTACTATATATAGCGTATCCGAAATGAACATATAATCATTTAATGCTTTAGTAGTGCATTATCTAGTAAGAGAATGTTTCGTCAAAACTTGCATTATACAACAGCACTGCAACAGAACAATGGTGATAGTGATAGTGATAGTAAGAGAAAGGAACTAGAGAACAGCGGTGACATCCGATTTGCACCTCGGATGGCAATTAGGCTATATTGTTACTTGCTCATACTCAAAGCTCCAAATATATTTGTGTTGCCTTGACTGGTTAAAGATGTATCAGCCAAAACAGTCTACCTTTCATTTTGACATGTTGTCAACTTTAAAAAAAAAAAGAAGAAGAAAAAAGGCTGCATTAATACCAGTACACAAGCTCTGAGATCAGTCAGCATAAGAAATAATTCGAGTGAGACTTTATTCACATCTTTAATGAATACACTGACAATAAAGGCAAGAAATATACATGGTTCGACTGTTTTCCTTAACTGAGATATGGGAAAGTGTTGGGAGAGTTTTGTTCTGTTAGAAGCAAAAGTGACATCTACCCAGACACGAATGGAGTGCAAAGTTGTCCTGCCTCCAAAGTCCATACACTTTTCTTTTCTTTTTTTTATATATTTCAACAGGCTCACTACCGCCAGCATAACTACACTGTTCAAAAGATAACTAAAATTATTATATTAACTGACCAGTGGATTTGATCGTTGAACTTTAGAATATCCATCCATAAGTTTAACAGTCATATTAAAGGGACAATAAAGCAGATCGATTCGAGCTCTCTCCGAGACTTCAATGCTGTTTGAACAGCCACCAAAACTGCTTATTTCTCCTGACCATTATATAGGACAAAAGCAACGACGGGCTTGTTTCCAAATTCAACGTTTTCACGTTTTCAAACGGAGTGACTTGGTTAAGTTATTTCATGACTGCAACACTTTGATGAAGTTCGTAGTGACATGAAAACTAACTGCATAACACTTATATAAATTTTTCGTCATAAATCGGTAAAATAAAAACTACTGTATATTCTACCATTGTGATGGTTGGGACTGACATGTATGAGCAGATTGGTTTATTGTGCCTGCTCCATTGTATAGTCATATGTGATTGGTTGATACAAAGACGTATGTCTTCCAGAGACAAAAAGCTCCTCCTTTAGCGGAAGTAGGGCAAGTGTCAAGGCAAGTAAACTATTTTACCTTACCTGTGTGACAGAGTTGGTTCCCTGGAGGTAGCCTGAAGAAAGAGATCACACTTACCATGTCTGTGCCTTTGTCCTTTGATGGAAAGGTAGTGCTTGTTACAGGAGCGGGTGGGGGTGAGTAGAGTAAACGCCAGCCGAGAAATGTTTCCACTTATTGAACTGGCTAGCTGTTTGCTAAAGTATACTGTGTTTGCTAACCTGGCTGGGTTAGCTGCTTGTACTTCATCGCGGCTTGTATTTCATCGCATATCTAGAGAAAATGTTAACTAAACATAATGCTCACTCTGTGCTGTTTAACTAAATGTGTCTCCACTTATTTTTGCTAGATTACTGTGAGAAGTTGCGAGTTTCAATGTCAAAGGTTGCAGCACGAGCTGCAGTCTCTTTGTAGATCAAAGTTCGATCTGTGATGCGTCCTTAGAGTAAGAATACGAGATAAACCATACACAGTTAATACTCAAGGTTGGCTGTGCGGTTTGACATATCGCCAAACGGCTGATGTTGTAAAGTATTAGCTGGTAGATAAAGGTGAAATGATCATGCAGTCTTTTTGTTAGCACATGTGTCAAGGCTATAGCGAAACAGTCATGTTCGAGCTCTTATGAGTTGTAGTTCACTAAGATTACGAGAGGCAGTGGGTCAGTGATTACGTAAGACCTGCAGTACAGCTAATATCAGTGTGACAACAGTGGATTGGTGTTGTGTTGGTAAAGCCTGAGTAACTTGTCTGGTAGTGTTGTTGTAGGCCTTGACCTTTGGTCTTTTTTCCCTCTGCAGGACTTGGGAGAGAGTATGCTTTGGCCTTTGCAGAAAGGGGTGCCTTAGTAGTTGGTAAGCAAAGACTGTCTAAGTGACAGGTTGTTTGTTGTTGTTTGTTTGTTTGTTTGTTTTATTTTTTTGAAATCTTCCCTCCTTCTAATCTCTGTATTTTACTACATTCGTAAAGGTTTCAGTCAGTAATATGCAGTTTTGAAGAATTTATTCTTGATCCAAGAACCTATTCACTAGAGGTGTAACAGTTCATGAGACACATAGTGTGAACTGAACTGAGCACTACAGAACCACTGTTTCTGGTTTCAGTCCAAAACATTACACCCATACTAATCACTGTTTTTTACGCAGTGAATGACCTTGGAGGAGACATCAAGGGAGGTGGGAAAAGCACATCAGCTGCTGATAAGGTTGTGGAGGAGATAAAGGCCAAAGGAGGCAAAGCTGTGGCAAACTATGGTGGGTGTTTGATTTGACTCATGGAGCAGTGATTTGTTTGGCTTAATGTGTATTTTTTTAGCTAATATAAAACCACTGATCCAGTGATATGTCATGGTATCTGTAACTGAAAACTAGAGTAAATGGAATAAGGGTCAGAGTGACCTAGAGCATTGCTTTGGGATCAAGCAAAATGTCTGGTAAAACTGAAACGGTGTGTCATTTCGTTGTCGGAGATCTGTTTACAGTTACTGAAGTGTTTTTTAGAAATGTGGTGGTCATGTTTTTTTTTTTCAACTTTTCTACTTGTGCAGACTCAGTGGAGAATGGTGAAAAACTGATCCAAACTGCCCTAGATGCTTTTGGAAGGATAGGTAATGTTTGGCTTTCACAAATATGAAAGTATCATTAATACTATGAAAGATAAAATATGAAGTCACAATATCAGTATTTTCAAAAGAATATTCATTTGGAGTCATAAACCAAATGGAGACTGCTGATGTTATTGTACAAATTGTGACATGACATTTAATTTTTTAAATATATATTTGTTTTCTCCTTTCCAGATGTTGTAATAAACAATGCTGGGTATGTATTTTCTGTTTTGTTTTGTATTTTAATAGCGTAATTCATTCTCATTTCTGCAAGAGACATACCCTAACATTTCTTTTTTGTTTTTTTCAACATTAAGGATACTTCGAGATCGATCCTTTGCTAGAACTAGTGACATGGACTGGGGTAAGTTCTGAGGAAAGTTAATGAAGAGAGACCCTTTGTGTCATATGAAGGTTGTAACTTTGGATCTCTTTCCATCAGACCTCATTCATAGAGTTCACCTGAGGGGCTCTTTCCAAGTCACTCGAGCTGCATGGAACCACATGAAGAACCAGAAATTTGGAAGGTAATGTTATGCTCAGTTACTGGGTACTAAACCTGATCCGCGTAATCATTGGCTGATGCTAATGTGCTGTGCTACTTTTTGTACTAGTTGTAATTGTAGACGATGTTGCAGAAATCCAAGACACATCAAAGGTCCATGTCATTAAATGAGACTAAGCAATTACATGTATTCTCGTTTTTTTGTTTGTTATTTGGAAGGATTATGCTTTGTTTTCGGATTCTGACTCTTTCAACTTTTCGATTACGTTTGTTTACTGAAAAAGACGTTCACGTGTGTGTTTGAGAGGACGCTCCGACAGTTTGGCATTTCTTCTTCCAGGATCATCATGACATCATCAGCTGCTGGGATTTATGGGAACTTTGGTCAGGCCAATTACAGCGCCGCAAAACTGGGATTACTGGGGCTGGCCAACACTCTGGCCATCGAGGGCCAGAAATACAACATCCACTGTAACACCATTGCACCAACAGCCGGCTCCCGCCTCACGGAGACAGTCATGCCTCCAGGTCAGGTCTCACCGCACAACTGTCAAACATATATTTCTTCCTCAGTGAGCGCGTGCATAAAAATCTGTTTGGCTCAGCAATAGAAAGCAGACAATAGGACAAACAGAACTGAAGGAGTTTTTCGAGCACCCTCTGGTATATTTTGTTTGCTTTATGTGAGACTTAAAACTTGAAAACTAGAATTTTCTAGAGAAGACTAGAAAACCACCCTGAGATGTGTTTTCCTCACAGTGATGTGATGAATGAAAGGTGAGTTTATTTAACTGCTCAGTGCTGTAGTTGTGTTTTTGCATATAGATACACAGCTGAGCGCAGAGAACAGAAACAGAAAACGATGGATTATAATTGATAGGTTTTGCGGAAATACACGTACACGTTTTTTCCTCTCATGCTCCTGGGTATGGTCGACTTGTGCTGCACTATTTTTGTTTTTTTTTCCCCCTCTACCAAACTTCGATTTTCATCCTTTTTCTTTGTCCGAACCTCTTCAGCAGCTGTCACTGCACGTCCTCTCAAACAAAGCAGAGCTGCACTGGATGTAATAGAATGTGTCAAATAACCTTTTTACAGCTTGTATGTGAAAGAGCAGATTTAATAGAGGACAAAAAAAAGAACGTGAAGTTATACCAAGTGATGTGTGTTCTTTTGAGCTGTCTGTCCCACGCATGTTGTCAGTGTTTGTAAATGGATTATTTTTTCAGATCTCGTGGCGTCGTTGAAAGCGGAGTACGTTGCTCCGCTCGTGCTCTGGCTTTGTCACGAGCAGTGTCGGGAAAACGGGAGCCTGTTCGAGGTGCGCAACATTTCAACAGCAAGTCCGACTCAATCATTTTAAAGTGCTTTGCCAATATACTCACACCCCGTTCTTTTAATTACTCCTCTCAGGTCGGTGCCGGCTGGATCGGTAAACGTAAGTGTCCTCAGTTTGCCTTTCCGGGCAGCTGCGTCGTTCATGTTTTTCCCCGTGTTTGTTTGGCCGAACAGAAATAGCAGACATACACAGAGAAAAAGGCACAGTTTTTGTCTGATGGCGTGCCTCCATTGTGAGACAGAGTTCAAACAGAGGAGTTGGAAAGCAAGGGTCCGGCATGTATGGCAGACACTATTGACTCAGCTCATTGTGTGTGTGCACAGTGCGCTGGGAGAGGACCCAAGGCGGCATCCTGCGACACAAAAACCAGAAAATGACCCCTGAGGCTGTGAGAGACAACTGGGATCAGATCTGTGACTTCAGCAACGCCAGCAAGCCAGCTAACATCCAAGGTAACCACAAAGTCAAATTTCTGAAAAAAAAAAGGAAAAAAATGTTGAAATGTACTTTTTTTTCAAAAAAAATGTTGAAATGTACTTTTTTTTCAAAAGGTTGTATTTTTTAGATACAGCATTTTACTGAAATGAAGCATTATGAAAGCTTTTCTGGAATCCTCTAATCTTTTTTTTTTTTTCCCCCCACAAAATCCTGTTGGGTTTGGTAATGCCAGCGCTAGTTGGTATTCCACCTGTGAGAAAAGCCTTATGCCCTGCCGAAGAGAAAAACAATAAAGCCACATAAAAGCATTGGCAGCATTATTACATGAAGAATACCAAACTCATCAGTTTGGTTGACTTTGAACACAATACTCAGGGGGTGGTGGGGGGAGGGGGGGGGAATGAGGGAATCTGCAGTAAGTGGGAGAACAGGGTGCTTGAGGTCACACGAAGATGAAATACTGGCAACACGTAATCATCATCACTCTCTCTGTATCCGCTCTCTGCCCGCCCTCAGGATGTGATGTGAGGGGGTGGGAATCCTTGGAGGAGAAGCTCATTAAAATATCTTTGAAGTGCTCATCATTTGTGTGTCTTATTGTATGAGCATGTTTGCTCCCTTTGTTTCGTGAAAAGCACTGAGGTGTTAATTAATATCCTTTGCCCCCTCCCCCCCCAATCTAGAATCATTGCAGTCTTTGGTGGAGGTGCTGTCAAAAGTGGATGCTGGAGATGGAGCAGCACCTAATCCAACCAGTGCTATGGCCTCAACAACATCAGGGATCAACCCTGTGAGTATGGAATTAATAAGAGCTGTATCTAGTTCATTTCAACACCAGAAAATCAGTAACTGTGATTTGATATTGTTCGGTGTATGGTATGAAAGCTCAATATGAAGTCATAGTTAGATAAGAGTGCTCAACTTGTATATGAAGCGTAGCTGGAATCCTTTTTTTTCCCCAAATCCCAAAATCAAAATTTGATACAATAGAAAAGTCTGCCTCAGTCTTTGCAGAGCAGAACAAAAAAAAAAAAAACGTAATGTCAGAGTAGAAGTTATAGTCATAGTGATGGGCGTCTCCCGCATTTTGTTCTGGCAGGGAGAGGCCGTTGGACAGCAGCTGCCAGGAATGACGTTCACCTACTCACACATGCAGTGCATCCTCTATGCTCTGGGAGTGGGCATGTCCACCAAAGAACCCGACCACCTCAAGTTTCTATACGAAGGCCACGAGGACTTCAGCTGTCTCCCCACGTTTGGTGTCATTCCAGCACAAGCCTCCATGATGGAGGGCGGACTCAGCACCGTTCCCGGCCTCAACCTTGACCTTACCAGGGTGAGGGACGTCCAGCAAAGCGAGATAATGTGCACGTGTTGATTTAAGACCCGTTTATTGGTTATACCACGTCTGCCATCAATCTGTTTGGAATCCCCCCTCTATCTGTGGAGCGTCTAGTACATGTAGATTTATGGCAATTATTCTATTTTTATTACAGCTATCTCGCCCAGCCTGTATCTGTAAGGACAGTATGACATAATGGAAGTGATGCTTTTTTTTTTTTTTTTTTTTGATTGCTTTATGTGACAAAACTTTTCCTACTTGTTCTTGTACCATGTTCTTCCAGCTTCTACATGGAGAACAGTATTTAGAGCTGTTTAAACCACTACCCACTTCAGGTATTCCATTATCTGTGAATTTCTCCTTAACTACCACAATAATAATTTGACGTTATAGTTCATTTTAACATGACCACTAACAAAAAAAACCATATTTACAGGGACGCTAACGTCACGAGCGACAATTGCGGATGTCCTAGATAAAGGATCGGGTGCTGTCATTCTCTTGGATGGTGAGAATTCATTTTTTCTTCACCTGTAATTGGAATGGATTTTGAACATAAGCAGGTTTTTCTTGGCATTTTTATTCCGTAGCAGAGGAATTTTGCACCCTGACATGGTCTAACTAAAACCGTGCACGGTTCTTGGAGTGGTACTTGGCTCTAGTTTTGTGTACTGAAATGTGTTGCTTTAAGCCTGTTTTCAGTGTTTCAGTTTCAAGTCATTTTGGACGAAAACATCTGCCAAATGACTAAATGCAGAAAAGAAAAAAAAACTAGGAAGCGTATTCTCTGTATTGCTTTTTCTTAAAAAAAAAAAAAAACTTGGTGTATCATATATAGAATAGTTAAGTCGCTTGTGAACTCTGCCTTTGGTTCTTTTGAAGACAGAATTCCATTACTGTGGATAATTGGTTTGGGTTTTGAGGTTTTAATTTGTGTTTTATTAGAGCAGTTTGTTTAATTGTACATTAAAACACTCTTGCGCTTACATAATTATATGATTTATATCAGATAGGTTAGGCACACATGGGGAAAAATGCTTCCACTTCCCGCTGAAGGTCATTGTCAGATGTGAAGGTCACATCTGCTCTTAAAAATTCCCCGTCGTTCATCTGTAATTACCGCGACGCAGCCGACATCCTTGAGAAGGCTCCGGCGGCCGAAGCGGCATCCCTCTCCAAAGTGTCAGACAATTATCGAACGTTCACTTGTCAGATCCCTCGTAAAAGTTTCTGTCCATTTTACAGCAGTTCATATAACACGTTTCAATAAAAGTCATCCTTTCAGCGACACCACAGGTTACTCTGCTTTGCTCTGGTTGCTTGGGTCTGATTCTCAGGTTCACGAAAAAGGGTCGTGCCTCATTTTATTAGAACAATGAATTAAACGACTACATATTTAAAAAGGTAATGAGACTGAAAAAATGAATGACATGCAAAATAACCTTTAATCAGCAACGTTAGTGTAGATACTTCACTGTTACTTCAGCCTGTTTCGCGTTTTGTTAATAGTCCACACCTACAGCGGGGAAGAGCTCCTTTGCTACAATCAGTTCTCGCTGTTCATTGTGGGGGCTGGAGGTTTTGGAGGGAAGAGGACATCTGATAAAGCAAAGGTAATACCGTTATATTTTCCTTACGAATAATTTGTTTATTTCGATTTAGTAATTACTTCAACAGGGCCAGATTTCCCTTGTCACTCTGCAGGTTTTCAAAGATGTTTTCTTAGAAGCATTACGTCATTTCTCTAAACCATTCTAGTCACTTGCTGTCTTGTTACACTATAATTATCATACATATTTAACTTATGATTTATATTTTTGGGGGGGAGGGGGGTGGGTAGAGTTAGCTCAAGTTTAGCTCAAGTTTTTTTTCTTGCTTTTTAGAAACATGAATATCTTTCTTTTTACTTTCGTAGAGTACAGCCGATCCTCCAAAGAGGCCTCCTGATGCAGTGATGGTGGACACAACCACCAGTGATCAGGCAAGTGTTCTGTTACATTAGTTTGCACAAAACCAGCAACTTGGCCAGTGATTGGTCAGCGTATTTGGTGTGCACCAATCATTTATTATGACATTGTTTTTGGGCATCACTAATACTTCTTTATTGATCCCCATGGGGAATTTCATCCTCTGCGTTTGAGCCATACGCACACTATACACACACACCAGGAGCAGTGAGCAGTGAGCACACAAACACACCAGGAGCAGTGAGCACACAAACACACCAGGAGCAATGAGCCCACATGCTAGGAGCATAGGGCAGCCGCAGTGCAGCACCTGGGGACCAACTCCAGTTCTTTTGCCAGTGCCTTGGTCAAGGGCACTGACAGGAGTATTAACCCTAACATACATGTCTTTGATGGTGGGAGGAAACTGGAGCACCCGGCAGAAACCCATGCAAACTCCACACAGAAGGTCCTGGGTTCGAATCCTGGCCGTCCCAGGTCCTTTCTGAGGCAACAGTGCTAACCATTGAGCCACCGTGCTGTCGTGTCAAAAGAGACTAATAAATCTAGCATAGTGTGAAAAATAAATCGGTAATCGATGAATTAGGAAGCGGTCACATAATTATCTGCGGCTAGAGTAGTTTATTCCACCTGTGCAGGGGCCAAACACTATAATTCATAATTTACACTTATAAATTAGATGTGTTTATGTTTTTTCAGGTTCTGTTAGATCTTTCACTTAAACCAATGTTTCTTATTCAATAAAAGCAAAAAAAAAACCCAATGCAGCATGGACCAAGTCTCTGACAGAGCTGAGTAACCATCTTTGTATTGTAATATTTATTGGCATGAACATCAAAGTAGTCAATTAAAAATATCTGTTGCTCTTGCACAACAAGCAGGATGTGTAATACGTAGCTAAGGAGATTAAAAATAAATCAGAACAGAAGGTACAACAAGAAACATAGCCACTATTCTATTAATGATTATGATAACAGCTCAGTAATAATACAAAAGTTCTGTGGCTTGCATATATGGGCAGTTATCCGCTAGACTTTTGGTAGATAAGTAGAGGATACTTGTGAGGGAAATTGTTTCTGTATTCCAAGGCTGTTTCTTAAGTGCCGGTCTTTCTGTCAGAACGGTTTGCTTTAGTTTGCCCCAGAAATGCTACTGGTTCTTTTGCATTATTTGTAACTATAGTTACACTGCAGTTACAGTCCTAACAAGTTTAAGATACCCAGAGGCAAACAGCCTCTGTAATAAAGAGAGCATAGTAAATAACACATTTTAAAAATATTTGATATTGGAATAAAAACTTTACAGCTCTAGATTAGACTTCAACAGAATAGTAATTGAATCCAAACTCTGTGTGGCATTTATGATGAATCTCATTAGTATTTGAATGTAAATATCATGCACATAATGAGTCTAATTAATGACATTACCGCATTATTAAACACAAATACAATATAGAGAATTACGTCCTGGCTTCTGTTTCATTGAGCTTTCTAGGTAAATGAAACCGTTTTTTTTTTTTTTTTTATTTTCTGACTTTTAGGCTGCTCTGTACAGACTGAGTGGAGATTGGAACCCTCTCCACATAGACCCCAACTTTGCAGCAATGGGAGGTGAGTGGTGCTACGTTTTACCATGAAGTAGAACCTCTAAACTGCACTAGTTTTAAAACTGTCCTTTGCTAATATAATTAACAATGGTTCTAGGATTCAAATCGCCCATTCTTCACGGACTGTGCTCATTTGGCTTCGCCGCCCGCCACGTTCTGAAGCAGTACGCGGACAACGACGTCTCCAGATTCAAGTCGATAAAAGTAGGACGTGCGAATACGTTCGTACGTTCAGAGCCGAGTAACCGTCTTTGTATTGTAAACAAAGATCAGGCTCTGAGCGTATGAAAAATTCTATTTTTATCATTTTTATTTAAACATTTCTATTTTCTATACTCATCTCCTCTCCTTTGTTTTGACTTTCGATAAACACTTCGATTGTTTGTTTTTTTTAATCTGTAGGTGCGCTTTGTGAAGCCAGTGCTACCAGGGCAGTCTCTGCTGACAGAGATGTGGAAAGAGGGCAGCAGGATTCACTTCCAGTGCAAAGTGAGGAGCCTGTGGTCTTTCTTCCATATAACTTTAATCTAATGATAATGACCCCAAAACAGGCCTTTCACTTCCACATCGTGACAAAGAGATTGCTAAGAATTTTACACACTATTAATCTGCTTTAGTGCTGCGTCTTTTTGAAGCTGCATCAATCAGTTTTCCTTTAATATTTTTATTGAAGTGATTCTTTTTTTTTATGCTATGGTTGTTAAGGTTAAGGAGACAGGAGCTGTTGTTCTGGCTGGAGCTTATATAGATTTACACGGAGCCCCAGTGGATTCCCCCAGCGCTTCTGTGGAGGTACTGAAGTCATGCCAATACACTGACAGTAGGATTCCTTAGCTGTACACGATACATGATGTGCCAAGAGTATGACTTGCTAATGACCATTTTACAATGAGCGAAATTTTGTCATTGAACCCGCTGCTGGAATCACACAGGCCGGGGGTCTCCAGAGCGAACTGGTGTTCGCTGAGATCGGGCGTCGGATCAAGGACATGGGAGCTGAACTCGTGAAGAAAGTCAATGCCATTTTTGGGTGGGAAATCATCAAAGAGGGCAAGATAGCTGCACAGTGGAGTAAGTAATATATATGTGTTTACATACATATATACTATAACTGTGAAGAGGCAAGTAGAGTCACAAATATAAGTACAATGCATTCACATAATAAAGAATTAGATGCTGATTGGCAGACTTTTCATAATGCTTTATCCTTCATGTGTAATCACAGCATTGTTCTTTTCCGATGATTACTTTCAGCCATCGATCTGAAGACGGGGTCCGGTGCCCTCCACAAGGGTCCGTACAGCGGCAAAGCCGACGTGACATTTACAGTATCTGATGAGGATTTCATGGAGGTTGTACTGGGGAAACTCAATCCTCAGAAGGTAAGTCCAACCCCCCCCCTGTTTTATTGTTTTGTTCCATTCCGAAAAGGTCAGAGAGACTCTGAGAAACAAATCTGACTCATGCAAATGCGCGGGTGTCGCGACTCATCTGAGACGCTAATCCTTTTCTTCTAAGATCAACGAGGTCTCTCTGCTTCTCGCTTCCGCAGGCGTTCTTCGCTGGAAAGCTGAAAATCAGAGGGAATATCATGTTGAGCCAGAAGCTGGAGACAATTCTGAAGGACTACGCCAAGCTGTAGAGCCCTCTTCCCGCTTAAAGAGGAAAACAAATGAAGGGCGACCTGAGATTTCATTTTGTCGATGACGTGCCCGGGCGCGGTAATTAGGGCCAGATACTGTAGAATCATTGTTTGCAATGAGAAACTTGGACGGATTAAACAGTAATGAATGTTCTGTCAGGTGCAAGGAGGGAACAAGGAGAGAGGTTTTTGAGTTCCCGTAGGTCTTCTCTTCTAATCATGTGTCAGCGAGTGTTATCTGTATTGTAACGTTGCTTCACTGGCCCTGACTCTAGCTCTAGTGTTGTAACAGTTAACATATTCCGTTTGTGACTCTGGGTTCATGATATTTTGATTTTCTGCATTGCCACAACACCTTTTAACAAATTGTTTTCTAAAATGATTTCCTAACACTGTTTCCTCAGTGAAAGGTGTGTTATTTCAATATGACATTACCAAATTTTAAAACACTACTTGTGATTCGCTCACATTTCTCAACAATTCATAGAGCTATGTTTGAGATATGGAAGCCTGCGGA
Source organism: Chanos chanos (assembly GCF_902362185.1). Classification (NCBI taxonomy): domain Eukaryota; kingdom Metazoa; phylum Chordata; class Actinopteri; order Gonorynchiformes; family Chanidae; genus Chanos; species Chanos chanos. Next base: position 50,914,876 of record NC_044495.1, read on the forward strand.
GGGGTTTTTGTTTGTTTGTTCGTTTGTTTTTTGCTGGAGTTGTTTTTTTCTCCCCATGTTAGCATGTCCGGGTCCCTCGTGTAGGTCCTTGCCATTGTCATGTTTTGATCATAGTAATATACATCATTGTGAGGGATACTTGGGCCTCTGAATATGTTTAATATACAGCAGTGTATATTAATAACTTCATTGTAGTAAATTTTGTTCATAAATATGGCAACTAATTTTTATCACGAAATATTGTTGTATTTGTCTGTTGAATGTTCCTTGCGTTGAAGTGGCCAGATGTCCTCTTGAAGTTCTAGTATATGCAGGCTTTTGCCCTAGGCCAACTCAAACACACTGAATAATGCACACGAAGGCCAAATCAAAAGGACTAAGTGTTGGAGTGCAGTAAGAGAGAAGATACAGAAAAGTATTGTTGGCAGTACAATGCTGTCTCCAAAAGGTTTGAGTTTCCCTAATTCGTACAAAACCCGTCCACTGCCTGTGCTGAGTCATACAATTCAAACAGTTCCTTAAAAATTTCGATGAAAACAAACATAGCAAACACAGCACATCTACATTCCCCACAACTACCTACAACTAGAGGACCTGTCTCTTGCTACAGTTGCAAAAATTTCTTTACTGCAAACTTGTACGTCAATAACATTGATGGTGATTGGCAAGATTGCCAGTCAGAGCCATTTTACAACAAAACAGCAGAGCAGGTACTTCTCACACTTCCAGTCTTTGTATAGCTGTCAGCTTAAAATCCAAAAAACTGCGTATGACTCATTGTGTGATACTGCAACTGTATCTTCACACAGATACAGACTTACCCCCCCCCAAAAAAAAGGAAATTATGTTCAGAAACATTTCATTCGAAAGATTCAATCAGTTTGATTTATTATATCATTACATTATATGTTTATTATACAGTCAAATTTACAATAATATATGGATTCATTATAAAATTAGATTTATTTGCGCATATTCACATTTGAGAGATTAAAGGGGACAAAAAAAAGCATTAGAAACTACGCGTAATAACTGCAAGCTGATTCTGTATTTTCACCTAGCTATGCAATTCATATACTTTGCCCCTACATATGGTATTGATACAGTATTTTACTGATCAAATACAAAATCAGGAGATAAATGTCGAAAAAAAAAAAGTTATAGAAAAATCTTATAGTGATGAATGTTTTAAATAAAAAAGAAACAGGAAGCGTTCAGCACTTTTTTTGAATCATTTTTAAAATGTACCTATTCCATGACTGGCATCTGCGCTCAGTTTGTGCTTGTGATAAATGTTATGACGTGCTAAAACAAAAATCGACGAAAAAAAAAAAAACAGAACCCCGAAAGCAAAAAGCCTCTCTAAAACCATAACAGCATGCCAAACTTCAACTGTGAATTTTAATATGACTGACATCCTATTCATAAATATTTTTTTTTTTTCCATTTAAACAAAAATGGTCTTCATAAAGTATACATTAAGGATAATCAAACAGTAAATCAATCTCAAATGTTTTAATGTTACTATTATTTACAACAGGAAATAAAATCTTTTTTTTTTTTTGTCAAGATGCTTTTCTCCAGTTTCTCCAGTTTTGTTTTTACAGCCATATCATTTGTAATTCTTGTGCTAAGGCTAACTGCATTCATTCTTAATGAACTACAAGGCTGTCTTGACAACGGCGTGTCATCTTGGTAACTTGGGCTAATCACGAACCCATCAGCTTCGATGCAAGCCACAAAATGATTTGCTGAAGGCAATATTAGACTGCTTTGGCAGTATGACTTATACAGATTGCTGCTCTTGTGTTAGGTCCTTGACAAAACTTCTAGTCTAGCTATCTGAGGTTCAAGTAGATTAGTTGGAAGCCATTTTATTTATAAAATGTGCAGAGAAATGGTTTATGTGTGCCTGATCTCTATACAAAAAAAAAGTGCTTTGTATGACAATATCATATTGTTTCGTGATTAAAATTTTTCAAGTTTACTTCATCTTAGTGTACTGGAAAAAAGAAAAGTCTGAACTAATATGAGATTACATGTTTTGAGATACACCTTCCTATGTATTACAATGTAGAGATCAGAACCCTACTTTCACCAGGCTTTTCATTGGTAAATACTGTTCAGCTTTGTACTAATATATACAATAACTTAACATACTATTATTATTATTATTATTAAGAATACGACAAGGAGAAAAAAAATCCTATATCACATAGCTTTCAGTGGGTAGGACCTTTCTATGTTTTAAGCCACATATGCAACATAAAGGAGTTCATAAACATCAGTGTAAGCACTAATTTATCACTGGGTTATATCCAATGACATGAGAGCCAGGCCTAGCCTTTTCTAGGTAAAAATCTAAGGACACTTATCACTATTCAAATCTAGACCACAATTACAACAACACTGTAACATAATTTTGGTTATTTTAAGGCCTGCTTTCCCGTCATGATTCGTAACTAGGTCTTAGCATGTGCAGCGTGTAAGAAAATCCTTTGATCTTACAGTGTGCTTCAGAAGCATGATGCTTTTTTGTTTTTAAGTCCTGATTGGCTGGGAAAATTTAAAGTGGGGAGGGCTGTACTGTGACATCACAATCATCAATTATTCCGTGCCTGTGTCGTTCACTCACAAGGGAGAGAGTCCCAAATGAATGATGATTGCCCGGTTCATCCGACCTCTAATGCAAAGCTTGCGCTGCTGCTTGTACATCTACTGTGAATCTCTTCATTCGGGATTGCGACGCGTGCCATATTGCTTGTCTTACCATGTGCAAAAAAAATGTAGGATCGCTACAAGTGAATGCGCTACATGATGAACTTCACGTCGATCTTTGCATTGCTGTTGTACGCGCCCAGGCAGCCGGGCAGCACTCTCATCTTCATGGTGCCATCCGCGCCGCAAGAGAAGATGTGATTGGCCGGGCCAGTCTCGATCTGCATGACGCCTGTGCCCAAGTTGCGGAATATGGACTGTCGAGCATGCTCATTAGGGAAGTGGTGTAGCGGACTCTGAGTGGATAAGCTCCATACCTAAATGACACACAGTGGACATGAAAGGACACACAGTGGACACGCTCGTTAGGGAAATTGTGTAGCCCACTCTGAGTGAATAAGCTCCACACCTAAATGACATCCTAGTGGACATGAAATTCATTTGTGTCAGTCACAAAGACAACCTGTGCCAGTAGTAATGCTGATCTCAAATGTAATTACCGTCCGTGGCGACTTAGTTGAAGTGACCACTATAAATTTCTTTTCAGTTTCGTAAAGCTGAAACGCAACATTTGAAAGTGTACCATAATGCCACATGAATGCGCACAGGAAGCCGCAAATTAGTCAAAATCGTCAGAAACCTAACATCACCTAACTTCATAACGAGGGTCTGCAGTTCAATACAGTTCAACCTGGTGCGAGCCACTCCCAGAGTTCCTTCACGACCGAGCCAACAACGCGAGTGACGCTTACTTTGATGTTGCCCTCGGCCGAGCCGCTGATGAAGCAGCCTTCGGTGGAGTCCACGGCCAGGGCCTTGACTGGCGAATCATGGGCTTGGAAGCTCTGGCGCTGGAGCCGCTGGCTGAGGTCCAGTACGCCGATCCAGCCCTTCCTGCCCCCGCTGATCAGCAGCTGCTGCTTGGGCGCCAGCGCCAGCACGGTTGCACCGGAGTCGTGGCAGCAGAAGGCTGTAATCACAAGTGAGGAGAATGATACATGGGCCTTTGTACTGTCTGTTTGATTTATTATTAACACTCACGCACTACTCCAGGGGAAACGGTTTTGGAAGTGAGGCAGTGGAAAAGCTGTAATGTTGACTCACCATGAACTAAGCTGTTCGCAGGAGTGACCAGAGTGTCCCACAAACACACGTTTCTTTGGGGGGAACAAAGATTTAAAAACAAAAAAAAATAAAACAAAACAAAAAAAAAAACCTTAAGGTTACATCAGCAACAATTAAAAAAAAAAAAAGTTCACATCTGGTCAACCGTGTTTAGGTAAATTGCGTCTCAGTTTCTAATCAGCGGCACTGGCTGTTAAATGATGCAATTCAAATGCTGCACGCTGTAATGAAAGCACTAGCGTCGTCAACGCTGCTGGATGAAGTAAACGACTTTCAGCGCGTTGCCTAATTAAAAACAAAACTCATTTAATACTGTTGAATTGGTTGCGGATGTCAAGTTTAATTCCTTATTGTAGGTATCCTACCTGTTGTCACTGGAAAGCCCTGCAGTGGCGATAAGGGAAGACGAGCCCACAAACACAAAGTCATTAGCTGTTTTATTATGGCACTGCAACGTCTGGAACAGAGTAAGAAAACAACAGTCAATACTGTGTCACAGATTGCCTTTTTTAAATATTTATAATTTGATAAAGTAAAAACACTGGTGATTTGCAAGACATCACAATGCATCAGTAATAAAGAAGAAAATAAACAAGACATCATATATATACATATACATATATAAAAAATTTTCCCTGAATAATAATTTTGGCCAACAGGCTTTATAAAAAAACCACTTCTACCCATTATTTCATGAATAGCTCTTCTCCTGAGTTCAGTATTTCAGAGGTTTAAGGGTGAACAGTGGGGATGGTTCTGGTCTGAAACAGGGGTGCCATGCTTACCAGGTATGGTTTAGGTGTGTTTCCTGTTGTACAGGTCTGCCAAAGACTAAGGGCTCCATCAGCATCTACAATACCAAACTGTGGAAACAATATGACACTAAATTAGTCTGTGATGTTGGACATTAACACTAACAGCTTCTAAAAAAAAACTGAAACCAAATCAGCATGAAGCATTTAAAACCTTTAAAAAAAAAAAAGAAAAAAAAAAGAAAAAACCCTTTATTTAGGCTTTCAGGTTCATGCAGGTTTATTCGGTTTTCCATCTCGGTTTTTACAAATACACACAAACACTGTTCTGACTAGCATTTGATCTATTCTGCACAAACGGTTTTGTCTGAGAAACGATGCCTTTTCGGGGGCCCTCTCACACATTCACCTTGTTACCCTGGTAGTTGAATCTTATCCGGGTGACTCTGGAGTTGCCTGGGCTCCTAAAACAGATGATCTGCTGCGAGTGACCCCACTCAAACATCCTCACACTACCATCCTGAGCCCCTGTTAGGTCTACAGTTTAAAAAAAACAACAAAACAAAACAAAAAAAAAAAAACAAGGGAGAAACACAGGACACATCAACGCCTCTGCAACAGCACTACTGCACACCGTCTGCTCAGTGAGCAGAGTCATTTCAGCCAAAACATCCCAAATCCGCAATATTCTGACAGAGAGGATAATGAGACCATTTAAGAGGATTTGTGCCTCACACTGGAGGGAGAAAAAAAAAAAAGATTAGCTCTACATGGCACACGAAAGGAATCTCACGCTGAGTCTTCATTCAAACCTATTAAAAATCCAGAACGGATAGTGTCGCTTACAGTAGGGTAGAGTCGGGTGGGAGGCCATTCTTCTGACGTTGTTAATGTTCCTTTTGATAAGCTGTACAAGAGATTACAACACTGTTAGTCCATCTGCGCTTGAAGGACAAGGCCTATGAAGCTGGCTCAATCAAATGTCAAAATTCAGAGCATAATTATGATATTAATGACTAAGCAACAAGTTCTGACATTCATTCGGTACGGTAAACAAATGTCATCATTTGCATGTGGAACACAAATATCAACACCGTAAACAGCTCATTTTAAGTGCCATTTGTATCAGCCAGTCAACAACGTGTCCCGAGGACTGAAGAAGTAAGTCAGAGCAGATGTTTTTAGAGCAGATATTTAAATAATTAACAAGAAACCAAAAAAAAAAAAAAAAACCCCATAACCAAGTACTTGTTTATCTAAACTGCATAATGCTGTTAGACGGACACAGTGAGACTGCAGTAAATGTGCACGGATGAAAAGAACACCACTGAAAAGCGCTCACCACAGCGGCGCCCCTGCCCGTCTGAAGGCTGCCCAGCCAGGGCATGTTGATGGGGGTGCCAGGGCTGCTGTGGGTGTAGGGTGTAGTGCCATGTAACATGCTGAAATCGTCGCGGGCATGGACGACCAGGAAATCGTCACCCCTGAAACACAAAACCGTTCCACACAAGATTAGCTACAAAGTCAGTTAATCGTGCCATTTAGGCCAACGGCACATTTAATATTACAGGGTAGTATTACATTATCAAGTGAAATTAATGTCTGAAGGCTTCAGGTTTCAAAGAATAACAAAGAACTTAAGCCAAACGTTATGATGGCAGTAACGTTAATTAAACACGGAAGGTATCACAAGAATTAGCATCTCTTTTCTCTTCCATTGTCAAGATTCATCTAATTATGTTCCGTGATGAATGCCGTCTTAAAATATCTCACTGTTATTCCACATTTTTGTCCTCCGAACCAAAAAAAAAAAAAAGTTCTAGAGCACCAAATGTTAAAAATGCATCCCACAAACTTACCCTTTGGCCTCCGTCTCTGCTTCATCATCAATCCAGGTCAGGATCTGAGTGGCCAGGATGGAGGAAACATCAAGCTCTTGGATGTCGTGGGTCGAAGCGATTACTAAGCAGTTACGGTTGGCCTGCAACAAAAAGAATTCGCTACGTCTCACCCACTCAACCAAACAGAACGAAAAGAGCAGCCTTGGCCTTTCTTCCCCCTCTCTCTCTCTCTCTCTCTCTTTTTTTTTCTCCCTCGCTTTGTCCTCACCTTGTTTATGGCAAAGGCAGTGATGATGTCAGACTCCTTGTGGATGATTCGCGCCTTCCCTCCAGGGTAACCCAGATCTGCCTCTATCTGTAGGGAAGAGACTCATCATCAGGATCATAGCCAACAGCAGTGTTTACGCGTGCGCTACAGGAAAACATGAGAAACTAAAAGTATGTACAAGTTCTCCCTTCATCTTTCATAGCCACAGGGTCAGCATGACAAAAATGCAGAGCAGTTATGTAAATTAGTGTAACGGTTAGCATGAGGTATGACAACGCCTCAACACAAGCATGGCAGCAGTCATATATCAATTTATGATGTGCTTTTGTGGAAGAATATGACATTTATGAAGTCAATGGCTTTTTTTTTTTTTTTGCACAAGTAGCACTGCCCATTCATCAAAGAGTCAACTACAACTTGACCCTTTTTTTTTTTTTGTTTGAATAACACTGCATATGTAAGTGAGGGCTGAGCAATCTGTCCTTTTATACCATCGAGGTACAGAATCCAAGCTGCTACACTGCGTGTTCCATACAGATACCAGTATCTGCCAAAATAAAGGAAACGGTCCACCACACGAAGGATACAAAGTATATTTAAAGCCGGTGGTTCTAGACAGGAATGGTTCGATTAGCATACATAATGGTTCAATTAATGAACCATTGGCGGCAATTAACATAGTACTGTGCTTGGGCTCATATGGGAAAAATGCTGGGCTTGCACTGTCATCCCTCGTGCTGGCTAACATGGCAAAAGGAAGAGATCATAGTGACACTGAGAGAGGAGAGGGTGTTGCAGCGCATCTGAGATGAGCTTTAACGGTACAGACAGCCCAGCTGGCTAACGTTCTACGACAAACAGTTGCTAAGGTGTGAGATGGAAGCATGAGAGAACTAAAATCACCGACTACATTCAACTGTGTTTGAAAGGACAAGCTCCTCGAACGCGATACCCGTGTTTTGGTTTGATGCACGCGGCAAAAAAAAAAAAAATAGACAAGAATCTCTGAATCAATAGACCGCAAATACGAAATCCAGTCCCTGAGCAAGCAGTTTCATCCAAACCAGTCTGATAAGAAGTTTGCACAAAAAAAAAAAAAAAAAAAAAAAAAAAAAAAGTGGGGTTGCAGTTAAAAAAAAAAAAAAAAAAAATCCTTATTTAAACCTAAAGATGCACCATTGCGCATAACACCATGCGAAGAATAGAAGCAGTGGTCTACTGAGCGTCAGCAAAATCATGTGGTCAGATGAGTCATCCTTTACCCTATTCTGAACAAGGACAAAAAAAATCTTTAAGCCGCAGACTCCTTTCGAATCTTTGTACTCAGTCAAGTGCATTTCTGTGATGTGGTTTAGGTAAACTCAACCCTTTGGTGAGCAAAGTAAACGCTAATACATAGAAGGTTTTTTTTTCCTTTTTAAAAGGGCTACTTTCATACTATGGCGAAACATCTCTGTCTCTCATGTGGTCGGTGTCTTTCAGAATGTCAGTATAACACGATGAGCTCGAAAACAAGGACATCTCAGTTACCAGATCTCAATCCATTTGAATACTTTCAGGAAATTCTGCTGCAACGCTGTCTCCTACCACTATGAATTAAACACCAAATGATGTAATCTCCCATGAAAGAGTGGTGTTGGATCAAAGACTTCCAGACACTAGCAGGCACAGCTGTTAAAGCAGCTTGTGGTGCCCAAACATCCCATTAAAACACTTTACACCAGTGTTTCCCTTATTTTGGCAGTTACTTTCATTGATTCTTCTCCTCCGTACACATTCCGAATCACAGGTCTACATAAATGCATGAGCCTATGCTTGGAAGGCAGGACAGCAGACGGCACAGAGCGGGGTTGATTTGGCAAAGCATAATTCCACCGAGTATTTCATGAGTTATGAGCACACATGAGTTTAATAATTCAAGATTCTCAGAAGTTCTGTATAAATACTTCAGGACACAGTCTGCCACAGACAATAGCATCCTCTTTCTGCGAGTAAATACTATAAATATCATATTAGCTCCTAAACTGCTCACCTCCTAATCAACATTAGAACAGTTATATAAAGCACAGTGCATTCATGGTCATGTTGTTTTGCACTTTAGGGAGACACCCCTAATCTCCACATTGAAAAACACACTGTGCGCGCCTTACAAAAATACCCACCCCTGAATGACTAATGACTCAGATTTTCAAAATGAAAAACAAAACAAATGACCAACATAATTAAGTGCAACTCGCATGCCTTAAACAGTGACATACAGGTCAAAAGAACTGATTTCATAAAACATGAAAAGACTAAACAACTTGATCTTCAGTTAATATGCCCCTCCCCCCAGGATTTCGGTAATCAGTACCTGATTGAAGCTAGGGTCCTCCACCAGTGAATATTTCAAATTTTCATTGTTGTCCTCAATCGACTTAACAATTTGTAAAGTCACAAGACAAAGAAATGTGATGAAACATGCAAGACAATGGGGAACATTCGAATCGAGAAAATTCGGTTAATTGTCAGAAGGCAGTCTGAACAAACTGGTGTGCGATTACAGTAAATGTGATTACATCTGGCTGTTTGTCAAAAAAAAAAAAGTCAAATAATATACATTTGAAGTTATTTCTGACAGACAACCAGATTAAATGACAATGCATATCCTGGAATATCACTAAATTGCAGTACATTGCATTGAAAATTTCCAGGTACTGGTCTGTAATCAGGAATAAATAAAGGCAACACAGAGCCACACACATGGGAATATTCAATGCATTGGGTATTGGTTTTCAAACAGTCTGATTTACAGTGTTCACCAGTATGCCTTAGAGAGCACAATTAGTAGTAATTTTGACAGATTTAAAAATGTTAGACCACATTTAACAGTCATTATGACATATTACAGGGATATTAATTACAAAACATAGTCATGCAAGGAAAAACAATCATTAACATCAGTGGACATAAGTAATGGCACAAATACAAGCTAAAACCATCACACAACTCCATTCCAGGTTCTTAAACCTCTTGGCAAGAATCTGGAATAAGACAGCCGATGGCATTTAGCCATGAATCTTACTTAAAATACAGACATCAGGACATTAAGAATGGCACTTTTATCTTAGATAAAAGGCTGTGAAACAAGTCTTACAAGTGCAGTAAATCTTCAAGTCACCAGTGTGCCATTACTCTTGGGAAAGGTGAATGACTGAGAAGAATGATTATGGAGGAAGTAGAAAGGTACCTCGTTACGTTGACGTTTCTTGGTGAAGATGTTTTGGATGAAGGTTTCTTGCACCTCCTCCTGTTTGACCAGGTACTGCCAGAGTCGTTTGACCGGCAGAGCCGAGCGATGTCGGGACCTAAAGGCACAGACGGCCTCCCACCGTTAGTCTGTCAGGCCTTGATTGGCAGGCTTAAAAAACAGTTATTACTAGACAAGATACCCCAATGGATGAGAGGACACCACCTCACTGGATGCTGATGTTCATGACTGGGTGAAGTCACACAGTACAGGTCTAAGTTTCAGTTTCACTGTCGATACACAATTACTGAAGTTTTCGGTTTTGTTCAAACTGAACATGTCCCTCATCTTCCTCTCTAAGAAAGATCACAAAATGCAAAAACTATTTTAAGTACAGACCTGAAGGGCGTGTTAGAGGGTTCAAACAGCGCTTTGTGTCGAAGCAGAGCTGGGCCAGATGTGGCAGCGTCATCCATGGGATGGGCAGAGATATATTTTGGGGGTGGACCTCCAAAAATTTCAAGTCGTTTAAGCAGCACCTGCTCCCACCGCTGCAGGGTTTTCAACGCAGCGTGGCACAGCGGCGAGCCAACCGGCAAATCTGAATCGGATTCACACCATCGCATACCAGCCCAAGTACCCACGCGCACGCACAAACACACACACACACACACACACACACACACACACACACACAGAACTTACTGCCTTGCAATAAATAACAACATATGGCAACATATGTGCAAAACGCTCATGGCAAATGCTTCTTTCAAGCGGCGTGTCCTTTTCAAGACGACCTTACACAAACAACGTTTCATTAAATACCAATCATCCTCAACAAAGCAGAGTTTGAATGTGTGTGTGTGTGTGTGTGTGATTTAGCAGCTCTGTGTATATTACCCAATAAGTCATGTCCAGCCATGGGATAGAATGATTTCAAATTGGCAAGGACAATTTGTACCATTGCCAAGCGCATCAGACACCAACTAAGAACAAAGACAAATGGGCGTTTTATTAGACCTTGTGAAGAGACATCATTAGCTTTAACCTCAGAAAAAAAAACCCAAAGTGGGCCAAAAGTCTCATTATTCTCAAAAGCTGTCGTACCTGTAAGAATTGTTATTAGAATGCTCTTGTAGTGGAGAGCTTGAGTCAGAAAAGTCTCCAAATTCATCTTCTTCGTCATCCTCATCCTCACTGCCCTGGCTTTCCTCTGAGTCATACTCCACTCGGCTCTCAGAGGGTGGCAGGAACGGCTGCAGGAAAACAGGAAGTCAGAACAACAAGAGAATTCAATTTAGATGACACAAACATAGCTTTCAATCATAGTCCTTCGCGTCGGAAGTACTAAAAGTACTAAATGGACTGTTTTCTACAAAGTTCATGCCAAACTAAACCTTGACCAAAGTTTTATCATACTATTTTTAACTCGTGACCTTAAATATAATCTCAGTTAGGTGGCCTCACAGCACTTCAATATCATTTAAAGGGAAGTCGCGTCACAAGCTTAAAAAAAAAAAAGTCTGGCACTGAAAGGTAGTCAATACCTTGGCAATAAAATAGTCCCAGATGCTGAGTTCCGGGGGGACAAACCGCTCCTTAAAAATGGAGGTTTCCTGCTCTACCACAGGGTTAACAGGACTGGATGGACTCTCAGGCATCTCTTTGGAGCCACTCCTGGATGACATCAATCTAAAGCGTCTCTGTCTCCTCTCTCCTGGCTCCTCACTCCCAGCCGACACTGAAATTGATATTCAAATGTAGATAAACAAGAGCACAGATTGTGATTCACTGTTTCCGCTGACTAATCTGGCCATTGACGTTTATTAATAATGTATCAAAGGTGATTTAATATGGACGTACAACCCTATTCCTGTGTAAGGTTAGGTTTTTTTTTTGCTGAATTTAAACTGACCAAAAGTGTCTTTAAGCAAGTGCTTAAGAAAACTTTTAGTGAAACTTAGCATAATTAACAACTGAAAAATACCCAACCTGGTGACACACTGGGTTTCTCCACCACAGGAATGCGGGCTCCACCGCCAAATACAGCGACCCACAGCTTGCTGTTGAGTGGGTGCGCAACTATGCGGAAGAGCTCGTTGCTGGAGTGGGTAGCAAGTCCATGTACAAACAGGCTGAGGAAGACAGCAGTCAGGATCTCACAGAGCAAAACCGCCAAACCTGGCTGATTCTCCTCACCTGCCACATTCAGTAGCCGAATCAGAGCCCCGATACCTACAGCAACCGGGCACAGACCAGAAAAGAGAATGAAAATATATCTCAGCACCTCCTTCAGACTGCAGTATGTAGGTGAACTCATAGCAGCCTGTGTATGGATTTCCATTGAACTCTCCTGAACCTCCTAGAATACCTGAATGAGGAACTAGAATTCTCAAGAGCCTCTGATGAGTTGATTAATCAAGCTCAGTGTTATTCAACTCCTTGTTAGAAGAAATCTTGATGGCTTTTGTTGTTACTACACACTGCCTGGCTAAAGAGTGCATGCACTTATTTTTGCAAGGAGAAATCAGGGCTAGTCTTCATAAACTGTCTTAGTAACCCAGCCAGGAACTACAGAAGAAAAAGTACCTTTTCAAGCTCTCCTCTGTCAGAGTCAGACACAGGAGGTATTCATAAAGCATTACATTCCTGCTTACAGCAAGGAGGACAACTTGCTTCTTACAGTGTTTCTCGGAGTAGATTATAACAGCTAAAGTAGTGAAATGGGGGTCGACGTTGATGGATTTTGTTCATTTTGCTCAAATGACACAATGTCTGTATGACATATCAGAGAGAATTATTCTCTTTTAGATTCAAACATTAAGCTCCGCACAGAGCGTGCCAAATTTCTGGATACGGTTGAAGAAATGCTCCAATTAAGTTCGTCAAAAACTGAACATCCCCTCTGTCAAAACTATACCTCCACAACAAAGCTGCACCATTGTTCAAATGAAAGACATTGTTCCTGTTACAAAAAGTCCTTGGACGCTGCCATGCCTGCGCTCCTCCGTCAGTTCATAAGTACTTAGGAAACCTCATGCAGTGTCCTAAATTTTAACCCTGCCAAAACACGCAACAAGTCTTACGAACAGCTTTTAGGCCCAAGCAAAAATGCACAGCCCTCAGAAACCCTCTCAGCATTTCTCAGGACTGATTCCTACCCTGTGATGGTGCTTTATGATTACCAGCTCAGTCCAGTGTCACAAGGAGCCCTGGACCCAAAGCCTGTCCTCTTACAGCAGATACATATTCATGCATTTCTTTCATATATGGATTTACCAGGCCACTGTGCAGGAGAGGTGTTGGGAAGGATCGTCTCGTCCATACTCTGAGCTCTGACTGGGTGTTGATGGGCCAGCAGGACACTCTGGTAGGCAATACCAGTGAACTGGTTGATGTGGCTAGAAAGAAAAGAGACATGATGACTTCCATAAGGAAAAGACATATAGCTCTTGGTTTCCTGTTTTAGGTGAACTGAAAGAGACGAGCCCTCATAATGGATGATCAATGGGACCAATAAAAAAGAAAACCATAATATGGTGCAGCACACTCTGTTTATAGTTTATGACACTTTCTTTTTTTCTTTTTTTGGCTAATGCACTTACTTTACTCCCTAATACATCTAGCAGAGTGAAGCTTAATGCAATCATGACTATGTCTTATGTACTTATGGTCATGATCTGTCCCCAGGAAATGCATTTTGCTTTAAAAAAAAAAAAAAGGGGGGGGGGGGGGGGGGGCAGGGAGAACATCACTCTGGGGTTTTGCGAGCTGTGCCTGACACCCCTGGAGTGGCCACTCCATCTCACTGTTATATTTTGGATGATTCAGCATTAATGTTACATTTATATTGATATGTATGATAAATAGTTGAAAATGAAGATGAAGAAGGTCTTAACCAACTAATATCAAAAAGCATTTATCCTTAGTTCTGCTCAGGAGCAGCTATTTTCCCTCACAATGTCTTAAACCGCTGCCGTATTAGTCATTTATTTAACAATAATCATGACAGCTAATGTAATTCTAACTGCTTTAAAAGAGGCTTTTAATCTGTCAAACTGGGCATTTGTTGGGGTGAATATACTCACGGCCTGACACAAAGACTTCTTTCATCTTATTGAAGAATTTTTAGCCTCTCTAAAAAGTCATGTGGTAGCCCAGGGCCATTGCATAATCACATGACAGTCACACAGCAAGGTCATTCGGTCAATCCCAAAGCGACACATATTTCACAGACTCTAGCCTGAATATTTTCAGCACGACATCAAATATTCGCTCACAAAAAAAAGAAAAAAAGGTTTAAATGGCAGAATGTGAATGTACTATAAACGAAAAAAAATATGTAATTGCACAAAGGAATGCAAAGGAGGTCAGAAAAACCCCGCTATGTTGTCGTGTTTGTCTAAGTACAGGGCGTGCTGACAGTTAAATGGCTGTTGTGAATGCGGATGCAGAGTGAAGTGTGAGAACAATAAAAACGGCAGGCCAAGGGTTTAACCCACCTGTAATTGTGGCCCTCGCAGAGACACTGATAGATGCAGGCAGACAGGGAGGCAGCCAATGTGTGCATCACATAAATCTGACAGAGCAGCAGTTCAAAATGGATTATGACTGTTGGACCCACAACGCTCATTAACATTTTCAGAAGCACTGCTTTTCACATCGTTTCAATAATAATGATAGGAAAAAAAATCGATTTTTCACATTGTGTAAGGGTGAGTACAAAGGATATTTAGGAGCATTTCAATTGCATAATCAATTATTAAAAAACAAACAAACAAAAAACCCTTTCTGACCTTGTTACTGATGACGTCCGGGTGTGGCGGCGAGTCCAGGGCATTGATCGTGTGTAGGATGTCATGGGTGAGATTGGTCAGATGGACAATGGGGTTGGCAACCACAGTTTTGAAACTTGCCGTATACGCCAGCAGAAGGGGAACAGAGGCTTGCTGCTGAGTAATGAGGGCTGAAGTCTGGACGCTGTCGTCCTGATGAGAGACAGCGACACAGCAAACCAGTGTGTTTAATTTCAACATCCTACCAGGCTATTTGCCATTTAAAGGGAAAAATTGTGGGTCAAACAGCTAACTGAAAGAAACAACAGGAGAGGGGAAAAAAAACATGTTTGCATGCAATACGGATTCATGCTGAGTACAAAGGAAATAATAGAAATTAGAGTAAAACTGCAGAGAGAAGCTGTCACTTGTTATAACAGCTGGGCCTGATGCTCAGTAAACTCTAGAGCAAACTATGTGGATGTGTGTGTGTGTGTGTGTGTGTGTGTGTGTGTCTGTTTGTGTCTCTCTCTCTCTCTCAGGCTGTTTGAAGCTTCAACGTGACAAAAATAAGCTCTGCTCTACAGAGCCCCAGTGCACCAGCTCCATCTGTCTGCAAACGCGGAGACTGTCAGCCTCCAGCTGACTTAGACACCATTTCGACCAGCATATTTCCCCCTCACGCTATGATCACTATGATGTGTTTTTGGACTTGATGATGTTTTTGTTGTGACAAATTTCAACGCAAGACACTACAGTCACAATTCCACACCACTTATCCAAAATATTTTCTTGAAAAAAAAAAAAAAAAAATCCACATTGATACATGGGGTGTAAAATCACCGTTTTTGTAGCGTATGATGATTCTCAGGGGTTATTCTTTTGAACAAAATTTTTATACTGTCTATTACAGGTGAGTATTCATGTACAAGTAGCAGCAACACAGTAAATATAAACAAGAGTATTTCTCAACCTTCACTACTCCATAGCCCATGAGGCATTTCACAACTATCAGAATGCTTTCTAAATTTTCCAGATCAACTGATTATTAAGCTCTTATTTGACAGGAAAACTGCGTACAAGGTGCATCTGGTAATTTGGCAAGCCAGAGGAGACTGATGTAACTTACCTGCTGTGACTCTTGCAGAAGTAGGATGAGCTCCATCCGGACTGAGGCCAGTCCGCCGCCATGTGACCCATGTAGGCTGCAGTAGCTCAGGAAGATGCGCAGCAGAGGCTGGTTCCTCTGGAGCCAACGCCTACGACCACGCTGCAGCTCCTTAGCTTGGTCCATGCTCTCCTTGTCTGGACTCGTGTCCACTGAGATTCCCCCAGGTGGACGCTGGAGGTCTGGGTTGTAGCCACAGCACCCCTGCAGTGCCTCCACCTCCCGTTCCAGCCAGTGGCAGAGCTGGTAACGTAGTTTTCCTCCATCCAGTTCGTAGCCCGTGGACAGCGTGCGCAGTTCGGTTGTGAGAATTTTCAGGCAGGCGCTGAATTTGAGCCGGGCGGCTAGTATGTCCTCGGATAGGGCAACGTCGTCTTCATTGGACACAGATGCGTCCGTTGAAACTGAGGTAGCATCTGGAGGAACAGCAGAGCTCTCCTGAGGCTGGACTGCTTTCATGGACAAGCCTCGCTCTTCTTCATCTTCACTGCCATCTTTGTCACTGTCCCACTTAAGCTCCAGAGGTTCATCCTGCAGGGTCAAGGAAGGCTGACTCCAGTCAAAGCTGAGCACAGAGTCAGTGTGGCTGTGGTCTTCTCGAGGGGAGGAGAGGGAGGAAATGGAATCAAAGCCATTAAGAACCGGTTGGGACCAGTCAAGACCTGATGCCTGGTCTTTTTTGCTCCCGCTAGAGAAATCGGAAGGATTCTCCTGGTTGAAGAGAGTTTTAGACCTCTTCACAACTTTGGGCATCTTGGAAAGGACCTCAAGAGCCAGCATGGGACAGCCAGCCTGAAGATGCGCGTAAGCAGCTGTGAAGAAGAGCCTCCGCTCCACCAGGCTGATGGAGTCAGCTCTTCGACTCTCTGCAGTCAACCCTACTTTGGCACGATCGGATGATCCAAAATGGCGGCGAAGCAGCAGGGGGTGTGTTCTGAGGTAGGTATAGAAGTTAAAAACCTCAGGGTTACAGGGAGACATGGCCGTGGTACCTGAAGTGATAAATGCATTAAACAAAAGAAAACATTAGTCATTAATACGGTCAAGCAGACAATGCAGTCAAATAATGAGACACAGACTCACTGTGAAATGTAACAAATCAAGGTGGTGTAAACTCTGCTTTTTCAGTCTAAATCAGCACCAAAAACCTTTTGACAAATCAGGCAGGTTTAACAATTCATGAATAAACAAATGTAGTCCTGCAAAATGATTAGTCTTTAATACTATTAATGGAGATACAAAGTCTGAATATAAAGACAATGACTCCATACTCTGCTGTGATGCATGTCCTCCAGGTTTGGAAGAGGAGCTAGGTTGCTCCAGCAGTGTGTCCAGGGCCCGACTATAGTCATCCAAGACCCAGTGTGCCATGCTGCGCAAGAAGGGGTCCTGATGTGTCGGGATCTGGTGGTCCTGTCCCAGGACATATCTCTGGAGGATCCGTTTGTATGTGGAAGAGGTCTCAAACTCAGATTCATACAGCCTGCATATCACCAGGGCTAGCTGCAAGTCCTGCATCTTCTCAAGGCAGACCTGAGTGCATAAACATCCATCCAGAACAATTCAATAATATATTCCACATCGGGAAGGAATTCAGATTATATCAATGTATATATTAATATCTCCCTCTAGTGTGAATTTACAATTTTAATAATCCCCCGAAGAAAAAACCAAATGAGGCAAGAGAATCTAATTAAGGTAATAACCAGTTTCATTATTGTCTAGTGTTCAAATATTACAAATGCATTAGGCAAAGGCAGAGCTTTAAGCAAAGGTTACAAACACAACATTGCTTTAGCACTAAAGTTAATAGTCAACAGACTTTTAGTGAACTTCATGAACTTTTATGCTTCTGTGTTTCCTTTGTGCAGAGTGAACTGGAAACAAAACTTTATGGAGAAGTTTGTTTTTTTAGCACACTACCAAATCTGCCCTGTCACTTTTCAGTAATGATAGCAGCATTTATCTCAAAAGACATTCAAAAAACATCAAACAGTATATCCTTCACAAAACTTTAGAACACTCATTCCTAAAAATATATTAAAACAAAAGTCCACCTCTCAAGCTTTAAAATGGCCCATCTTAGGATTTCAGAAAAATAAAAACGTATTGTGCAAAATACTGGTGAGCTTCTGAATACTTAACCTCCACAGCATCCTTCAGAGACCCCGCGAGAAGGAAGAAAGCAGCCGAGTGCTGAAAACGTTGCTTGCCAAGCAAAGAGAATGCATTTTTCAAGGCAGCCTTCCTCCACCGGTCCTCACTGAAGTTTTTACTGAAGAATTCAGTCATCTTCACGTTCTTGTGGGACCTTCAACGTAACAGAACTTTTTCAGCAAACTTGACACACTTTGAGACGGAACACCGCGTTTGGTTTATATTTGCTGACAGGAACACGACACAAGAATTCACAAAGCAAGAAATACCTGTACAGTCCCCAAACCACTGCTTTCTTCTTCATAGCAAGATAAAAGAGCGCTGCGTCCAAGGGATCATTGTTTCTTTGAAAAGATGCTTTTGCCACCTGAAACAATACATAGCTATGGTTGATTAAAAGACCTAGAATTGCCTGGAGTAAAAGCCTACTTTTTCTGAGGTTTATTAGGAATGTATTCAGGTCAACAAAAATAAAAAGATTATTCACACTGAAAATATCTCTTTCAGACATGATGAAGGACATAGTAATTTCTAAGACCCTTCTCTTATTGAAATATACAGGCAAAATTGACTACTGACTTTATTACCCATTCATTTTTTTTTCTCTTCAAGACATATCCTTGTTAGTTACACTAGTGAAGCATGCACACATACTGTCTTATCTACACAAACCTTCTCCATGCACCGGCGAAGTTTATTGGTGCTCCGGAGCCACCAGCCCACCCCCATAGCTCTAAGCTCTGGCCAGGTTGGCTCGCCTTTCTGCATGGCTGGCAGCATGTTAAGCAGCTCCTCTTCCGCCTCCGAGTGGAAGGCCCAGGCATAGTGACATGTGGACAGTCCTAAGAGTCAGAGCAAAGGTTACTGGATCAACCTCAAGCATCCTCAGACACCCTCATTCACATTATGACACCCAATGTTATGACAGTATAACAGCAACAGTATAGCCAACCCGTAGCAACTGAAATTTAGCACCAAGACAGAGGAGAAAGGCAATGAAACGCTTAGAAATGAACACAGATGCCATCTTTACTTTAGGATATATATTTTGTTATGTGCTAGGACTTTGTTTTTCAGCATACCTTGACACTGCAGCTGGGCTCGGTGAGCAGGAGGTAGTGAGGTTAGCAGGAAAGTGTGAAGGCGCACAGCCAGTAAGAATCTCAAACCGCATTCATCCAGTGTCTCTCCACCTACCGAATAACATCATAACGTATGTAAAAAGTTTATGCCTTCATTTGAGTAATTTAGCAAATGATAATGACTAGATTGCTTGAATTTACATGATGAAATAAATTCAAACTAACATCCTATATTGCCTTTCGGTGCAGCTCGAGCAAGAATGTGATTTGACTATGATACATAAAAATGAGGCAACTAGACATTAGTGGCAGTCGAGTAGAAACACAAGAGAACAAAAGGATTCTTATTGTCTTATATCTTGTAGGATATCTTGATTGACACAGATTATGAGCTCTGATTTACAAATCACCAGTTTTGTCTAATGCCTATTATTTCACAAAAACAGCCAAATAAACAAGGAGTAATCACCCTGACTTTTGCCTTGGCTTTCCCCAATGTCTATGCTGGTTGAAGCGATGGTGTCAGCCAAGGCCATCAGAGACATCTGTTCCATCCTGGTCAGGCCCGGCAAGCTGGAGTTCAAAAGGTGACTGGACAGAACCTGGGCATGTTCCGGCCCAAAGCAGGTAGGGCCATACTGAGACAGGTCAATGACTTTGGCATTGGCATCTTCCTGGTCGCCATCCAAGGGGTCTAGTTCTTCCAGAGTTGGGTGGGAAGCCTGGAACAGCTCGTCATAGGCATCTGTGCGACCAGAGCCTTGGCCGTTGTCCCCGCTTGCACTGGCCATCTGGTCTTTGGGCTGGGGGGTCACGTCCTCATCAGCAGCCAACAATGCATACAGAGGAAGAGGCGGAATGGAGTCGATCTCAATGTAGTCAGAGATTTCAGCTTTGCTGAAGATCTTAGGATCCCGTGAAGTACTACCACTGGCGGAGATGGTGAGAGAACGCAAGCGACGCTCCTGGTTGATGGTGGCATCTTTAAGTGCCACAATCTCACCTGCAATGCATTTGACCAGGTGGGAAAGGATGGCTTTAGCCCGCCGAACCTTCCCCAGGTCCAGAAGCTCCATCAGCTGCACTGGGTGGTACTGTGGCAAGGTAGGGAACAGGTTGTGCGCAGCCTCAAACAACCCAGAATCTTCCATCTCAGCAGGAAGGTCATACATGGTTCTCTTTCCACTGAGCTTCTGGGCCAGACTTGTCATAGATCTGGTCAAGGTTTTCCTTGGAGGCTGGAGGTTTGGGCTGTCTTCATGACTCTGCTTCACAGCAGCAATAAGGGACGTCACACTGCCAACATCAGTATCAGAGGTTGTGGTTACTGCTGACCCAACTGGGGCTGGAGGCTGCCACTGGGAGTAGACGTGCATCTCGCAGTCCATGCCTACAACCAGGATGCCATCCCTCACCCAGGACAGGGAGACTGGAATGGGAAGGGAGCCCTCCACAGAGGAGACCAAATCCACAGCACGAAGCAGAACCAGCCGAGAGGAGTGTTGCTCTCTTGACCCCTCCTTTTTCCCATCCGACAAGCCCAATTCAGGAGGCTTCCCGGACAGCAGCCCATACATGTAGAGTCTGGAGCCCAGCCCCACTGTCAAAATATGAGAGCCATCCTCTCTGGAGACCCAGTCCAAATGAATAAGGCTCTTGCCTCCAGAGCCTAAGCAGTCCTCTTTCATCACTAAACCATCCTGATTGCTTGGCACAGTCAAGCTTTTATCAGAAGTGGTCAGGCTACAGCCTGGGGGGCTGGATCCATCTAAGCCAAGAGTCTGTTCCAGGACCCACTGGGAGCCTCCAGTAGACTCACACTGGAAAATACTCACGTGCATTAATGAGTCTTTGGCAGAGTCTAAATTCCTGTAGGCGACAGCCACTCTGCTGGTGTGGCAGCAGCTGATGCTCACTGGCCTGCCTGGGACATTTACTAAACTACTATTGGCCAGACCCTCTTCCGTGAGTAAAGGCCATTCCTCCCAAACATAAGACAGCTCCCCAGAGGCATCTGGTTCCGTAGCAGCTGTGACGCACCTCCAGAACCTTACACTGCCATCTGAACAGGATGTGGCCAGAAGATATGGCGCCCGTCCAGCTGGCTGCAAGGATGACGAACTCAAATGTCCTGTATTGGTTAAAATTATGAATGAAAGCAAAAACAGGCTGGTTTGTAAATGGTTGTTATGCAATAGGCAGTACAAAATGAAATAGACATTTTCTAAACAACATTTATTATGAGCAAGCAACACAACTCATTCAAATGGAGATTCTATACAGATTTTAGATTACTGTGTGTTCCAGAATAGAAGGTATCTCACAATCCCTGATAGTGACAGGCCACTGTGCACTCTTACCTGCTGCAGGTGTTACCCGAATGACTTCAACACCCTCAGGAAGATTTAGCTCCTGACTGAACACTCTTTGACTGGTCAGGGTGAGACGACAAGCACTCTGCAGGTTGGACGTGTTTAATTTGCTTCTGTGAGCTGGAGGGGAGCTGAAAGTCTCAGAACTAAATTGTGTGCAGTGATTAGGTGTTGGAGTAACAGGTTCTCGTTCACTTGGAGTAGACATTCCTCCTGAAAGATACAAAAATGAGACTTAACATCAAACCAATGAACATGAAGGTTAATTTCTACCAAGCCACTGTTAAACATTTAACATTAGACATTGTACAATAGAAGACGACTACAGTTCCCTGAGGTGAAAAAGAACCTTACACTCACCTACTGTTACAGGGATGGCTGCCAGCTGTAGGTGCCACATGTGTAGGAGTGATCTCCCGCTTTGTGAAAACTCTACCACCACCAAAAAGAAGCGTGCAGAGAAGACTGCCGGGCTTGG
Organism: Chanos chanos; assembly: GCF_902362185.1. Lineage (NCBI taxonomy): Eukaryota > Metazoa > Chordata > Actinopteri > Gonorynchiformes > Chanidae > Chanos > Chanos chanos. The sequence goes on from NC_044495.1 coordinate 50,936,841, forward strand.
GGCTAAATGAAGTTCAATGGTCAAATTAGATTTCACAGAGCCAAAAAAGAAAGGAAGAAAGAAAGAAAGACAGAAAGAAAAACCAGAGTAACATCAGATGGAATTTTTCAGAGGCTCTCGTACCAGGCTCTGCGGGCGGAACGTCCTGTGCACAATTATCTTTCTTGTCGTTTCCCAAGATCAGGTCCTCTTCAAACACATGGAGCAGCTGGGTCTCCTTCCCCTGCTGAGAAGGGAATTAAGATGCAGTGTTAACCCAAAGCGCTCTGTGGAATGTATTAAACTGAATAGATACATGGGAAATAAGATATTGTGCCTCAACATTTCTTCTGTCAATTTGAGTCAACTGAAAGCTGAAAGAAGACAGCAAAAAAAAAAAAACAACAAACAAACAAAAAAAAAACCCCCAAAAAAACAGAGGTTCAGAAATGGGATAAATCAGCTTCTGCTTTGTACTGATCTGTGCTTGCTACCAAATAGACAGAGAAACAGTGGTATACATACAAAGTCAGTGATAGCATCAAGCTCGATTATGCAGCCTGGCTTTGCAGTTGACTGTTGACTTATGATATTGAACACTTCTCCAAAGTATTTCTGTGAAGCAGAAGGACAGAAAAATAGTAATGGAACAGTTTATGAAAAAAAATTACATGAACATATGAACAGAAATTACCAAAGACTTCTTACAGAAATGTCGGGGTTGGAGAGTTCACTCAGCAGTTTCTTGGCCTCAATAACAGCCTGATATAACCTTAAAGAGTGACCATCACTTGCCACGAAGCAGGCACTTGGCGAGTTGCCATACACACCTTAAAGAAATCAAAACAAATATTTCTTATGAACGTATTACTCAAAATGGCACATTTATTCTGGATGAATTCACAACTGTTACTACTATGTTATAACACTATAATACCTTAATATAGGTTGTATGTCACTGTACACATTCCATGGAAAAGCAGAACAATCTAAGATACTATTTAGAGACGATTTGGAGATTCTTACCCAGGCAGTTGCTAGGGATGAGCATGGGCAACCAGGCCACATTGGAAAAGGCAGAAGCATGGAGAGAGTTGATCCTGGCCAGTTCTGACACTCCTCCGGAAAAGGAGAGCGGCCCCACCGGGTCCACCCTCCAGAGGATCAGCTCACTGTAAATAGCATTGGGGTCCTGCGACACTGCACCCGTGGATACCTTGCTTCTCCGGCCAGGGAAGGGCCCCGGCGTGTGGGCAAGGAGGCCGTCCACCTCTGGGGTCTTAAGTGCGTTGTGGTGGGAGGTGGTGAGCAGCAACGGGAGGAGAGAATGGCACGCCAGGTCGTTGAGGTGAAAACGATGGCCGCAATAACGGGATTTGTGCGAGACACTGAGGACGGTGGAGAAGGCTGACTCCTCGGCGAAGCTTACAGCCCACTGGTTGAGCGAGCCGTCGTCATGCTTTGAGATCATGAGCACGTTTGGGGTGAAGATGCTCAAGCGTAGGCTGTTGGAGGCCTTGTTCTGACTCAGGCCAATCAGAACAGAGGAGGAACGAGCAAGGCCTGCAGGTCGCTGGCGACCTTGCTGAATGGCCAGGTCCACATTTTTGTTGCAGGCATACATTACCACACTACGGCTAAGAGAACTAGCATCGCCAGTGGGGAAGGCCACAGGGATCCGGGATACAAATGACACCTTGCAATAAGGAATGAATTATTTATCAGATGCAAGTTGCTCTTATATGTGTGGTGAAAAATGAATTTATTTTCTACGAAAGCAAATCCTTCTGGGATTGCATTATTATCATATTCTATTATCATATTCACAGTGTCAAGTGTGACGGAGAAAAGTATTTTTCACATCAACTGCACTGAATCATAGTTGATGGCACTTTTCATTTCTAGCCCTCCACAAGAACACCTGATTTAAAAAGCCACTGAATATCAAATCCTGCATTAGGTGAGTACACCAACTCTCTGCATGGGTACAGTAAAAATGTGTTGTCCTGCTGGCAGATTAGCGTACAAATTTCACATTAATGAAGACCTAACAAAAGAATAAGAATTCCCCACTGTGCATACCTGTGCTTGCCTGAACATTCCGGGGTGGTATTCGTCCAACCAGTCAACATGCCACACTAAGAGAGACCCATCCATTGGATGGATGCTGAATAACATGTCTGCTGCCTTGTTCCAATCCTCCAGCAAAACATCTACCTGGTGTTCCACAGCGGCCACAGGTAGGGGGACGACAGCAGCCTCCACTCCTGTCTCCACCTGTCGGCCTTCAGGCGAATCTGCAACAGCCTCCTCGCCGACTGTGGATCCAGTATTACGGTTTAGGTAAGTTTTGTTATGCATTACCAGTACTGCAAGTAGAAGTACCATCATTGGCAAAATGGACTGACTTCATTCATCCAAAGGGTACCTGCACTTCAGCCAGATTTCAACAGTACAGGCTTCAACATTCATCATCATATTGCTCTAGCAGACTTGTCTGAAATGAACTTTTGAGCACCACGATCACTATACTTTTTTTCTTCCAATATTTTGAGTTTGGAGTATGGGTGGAGGGTGGAGTAGGTGAAGTATGTTTAAAATGGATTCTGAAGAGAGATTCCGCTTCCATTTCATTCAGAAATATAGCTAAAAATATTGAATATTTACATAAAAAACTTCAGACAACTTTTCCATCAAAATGTTCATTTTCATACTTTGAATGCACGAGTACTTCTCAGCACTGCATCAAGAGGCGATGCACAAACGAACAAAACACTGCCTCTGTAATAAATAAATAAACTTCCTTTGTGATGTTCAGAATACTAAGAGCCTTGACCTGAGAAGCATGTGGATGCTTTGAAGTCGGCGAAAGACAGTCCTGTTACCTTCACTTAAAGTCAATAAGCCATTTCACCATCATAAAAGCAACTTAGGACATATATCAAAGCACCTGTCAGCAGAGTTATACTAACTACACATTCACATGATGGAAATCGAGAGCTAATCTACTCTAGCCCTCTGATGCATATCGAGATCAAAATATGCAGTCACATTCGCATTACAAGTCAGATGCCCTTGGAAAATCTGGTTTTAGCAAAATGTACAGAGCAAAGATACAGCAGAGAAAGCACTGGACACAGTGTGTCTGATACTGACCGTCGTCTGCCTGGCTGGCCTGTGGAGGGTTCTGCTGCTCCACAGTGTTCCGGAGCTGCTGGAGAAACACCTCCATGGACAGGGTAAAGTGAAGCTCTTTATTGTTGAGCCAGTGCACAGTGAACAAGCTGCCAGTTTCCTCCTCATCCAAGCCATTCAGAGAGGAAATAGAAGGAAGAAGGGGGATATCTGTGCCAAATGACACGCTTCAGTTACAACCAGCGCCTCTGACTGACTGCATTTCTTACATGTGGGTGACTCGCAAGAAGAGAGCAAAAGTAGGATGAATTTGGCACTGATATGAAATCGTTTTTCGGGGCAAGTGGAGTTTGAAGTAACTAGCATCCCTAAGTGTGGTCATCTGTCAGCTAGTTAAAAGTTACATTTGTAGTTAGTTAGCATTTTGTAAATGCCTTGAATTAACCATTCTTGAGGTTTTTGGAATTTTTTGCTGTTTTATTTTGAAATCACCCCTACTGAATGTCTGCATAAGTTAATATATATAGAATACGCAAAATAATAATGTTTAATTAGCAATGTATATACAAATTAATAAATGTATAATGTAGTAATACAAATTAACATATGCCGATACAATACTGATAATGACACTTCTGAACACGAATCACATTGAAACTATTATTAAAAAATAAATAAATGCAATTACTTTCTTAACAAGAAAGTAATTACATCTAATTATTAAGCAATAAAACCAACTTTTAAATCTAACTGACTTAATTAAATTCATAAATGAAAGTGATTTGCACTAAATAAGGCCAGCGATCACAGGTCTCAATTACTGGGGTGGATGGTATGTTGTGAGCCCTCAAAGCTAATAGCTAGCTTCTATTCCTCAACATAGAGCTGTTTGTGTTTTAGCCAGATTTTGATGCATTAACAGGGAAACTGGTCAACAATTTTATTGATGATGAGTTGAAATTTAAAATGTTTGCTTAATGTGCAGAGCACTTTGTGTTCAGTTTAGGATCCTCACTCAAATTATATTAAACAGATGCTTTCAGCTTTCTAGAAAATGCAAACACTTTTCAAGCAGGATGTTGTGGTCTATAGGTTTCTTCACACACTGACTTTTTTTTAACCTGACTTTTTAATAGCTCATTCATTTCCTCCAGAGCCCAAAGTGAAATATCAATGCAATCTTTGCAACAAAGTGTCTGTTCTCTCTGAGTGAGGGTTTATCGATGAATTCAAATTCCGCTACAGTTCCTGCTTGAGTACAAGAAAAGATTTTTGTATTGCTTTGTATTTTTTGTGTTTTGTGTTGCTATTCATCATTAATGTCATATAAGCCTATGAAAAGGTATGATATCTGTCTAAAAAAATTTTTTCAGAGCAAAGTGAAACAAAATTAAATTAAATAAAAAAGAAACCGCTGGCTGAACACAAATCATTACCTAATACTACTGGATATAAACTGTCCTAAGCATTAGATGAACAAATAAAGACCAAAGAATGGCTAAAGAACATGCCAGAGAAAGTCTGGAAAAGGTCCAAATTCTCAACACACATCCATAAGACATCAGAAGGAACACCAAATTGAAACAGACATTCAAGGCACCAGAAGGGCCTTACCTGTGGCTGGGTTGATACTGGCTGCGATGTGGAAATGGCAGAGTGCATTGGCATGTGGCGTATTGGTCCTGTGGGTGTGATGTTTATTCTGCGGTTGAGGGAACAGGCTATTGTGTGAAGGAATACCCGAAAACTTTGTCTGTCCTCTCCATGAGTCCTTCAAGTTCAGCTGGGGTCAAAACACAAAAGATAAGTTTATAACATATTTACAGACAATCTTATCTTATAGAATATTGCTACCCAGTGATGCTGAAGTTTGCATACCTATTATAATCCGCAATTAGCCTATGCAAGCATGTGGCCTAACATAAAACTGACACATCTTCAACAGCGTTCTCAGTACAGTTCCACATCATACCAGAAAAGTCTCCCTCCTCTACTTAAGAGCACTCACTCCGTCAGTCAACACTGCGTTCTAATTTGACTCTAATTTACACAGGAGAACAGGAATCTTTTGTGGGTCTCTGCTCTGATGTACTGAAAGGAGTTAATGAATTCTACATTTCAATCTGCAGATTATACCTGAACACTTCATTCCATTACTCATCATTCCTAGACACATCAAATGCCAGATGTGCTATGCCTTTTCTTTTCTGCTTTGGATTAGAACACCTTCGATCTCATTAAAGGTACAAATGCAAACCAGGACCACTTCAAAAAAACACCATTAAGAAATCTGTTTGATTTTAATGGATTTTTAAAAACTGATTTTAACACTACAAGTGTGGCTTCTGTTTGATCTTTTTTAATGGTTTCGTGGTAAGAGCAGTGCAACTGAAGAGTGTCGGCGAAAAAGCAAGGCGCGCGCGCACCTCCAGGGTATTCCGGCTCTGCGTTTTCATGTTGGGGGAGAGTTTCTTCGCGTCGCCTGACGTCTTGAGACTTTCGGTGTTGTGACTGTTACTGTGGTTGTGCTTAAGTCCTGACAGCAGACAGTCACTGGGAAGCAAAGTCTCTGCCCACAGGCGGCACACGCTGTCTTTACAACAGGTCAGCAGCACATTACAGACAGAACCCCTGGAGGAAACCAGAAAGGTGTTGTGCTCAGAGATGGTTTCGCTGCGTGTAGCAACCGAAGCTTAGTCAACCAGATAGTATCTTTATTCAGTGGTCAGTAATTATTATTACTTTGATCTGAAGTTCTTAAAAAAAGCATTAAAATACAGAAATACAAAGCATTATGAAGAATGAGGTAAAACATATTGGTACCACAGAGTCAATTAGCTGGGCATTATGGACTGTAGCTTTGGGAGTTCAGAGGACTTGAACGGAAATGTCATTTTCCCTCGGCATTGGTCTGACTCACTTTGGCATATATTTACTGGTCTTCCTCCATGAGAAGCCCGTGACCGAGCGAGGATGGGCCAGATAGATGAAGGAGAAGTTGATCTCACCCTGTGACCTCTGCTCTGGTGGTGTGAAAAGCTTAGTGACATTTGACTGCCATTTGCTTGTGCTGTACCACACTTTGACCAGGCAGTCATCCTGCAAGCAATATTGTCTTGTTAGTGTTTCAGTAGTGAAAAAAACATATCCCAACAGAGCAACAGCAACAGTCTATTGATAAATAATATTCATTATGGTATAAGCAACACATAGCTGACATACTGAGATCCGCTCATTACCCTCGTAAATGCAAACAAATCATGCTTTGCATACCAACCTGTCCTGCAGTAGCAAAAAACGTTCCATCTGGAGAGAACTTTATAAAGTGAATTGATGATGCAGTCCTGTGACCCAGAAAGAAGAGGAATTGTGAGGCTTGTGTCAGCTACATAGAGGCATAGTGTTATTTCTAAGAGCTCATACCAGAGACCAAAACGAAAAAGAAAAACAAAAAAAAAAAAGGTTTACACTTACTTGCACTGCCATATACACTTCCAAGAGCATGGAGGGTCACTATTTGTTGTGTTTGATTCTAGCTCTGTGTCGCAGTGGTAGCTTACATTGGACCATAATTGCAATGAAGTAGACCCCGTCAAGAGACTAGTACCTGTAACCATGGAAACAGGAATGACATCAACCACTCAACAACTCGGATAAAGTCAACTGAAAAAAAACAACCCTGTAAGACAGAAAATGTGATATATTTACCTGTGGGGTTCCACGCGAGGTTGTGTGCTATTGACTGCAAAACAAACTGGCCTGTTTTCTGCCAGTGGTACGTCAGCTTCTACAAAATATTTTTGAAAAATGCAATGTGCATGAGGCTTAGAAAATAAAAAAAACATACATTCTGTAGTAAATTTATTGTGTCCTGTATATACTCACAGATTGCGGCTTTTCCTTCTGACTGATGATCTGCATAGGCTCAAAGACACAGATGATGCTTCCATACGATGCTGCGATCTGTCAGCAAGCAGGTCAATCAGAAATCAGGTATTAAAAATACGTTTTCTCGATATTATTGTCTGCAGAAATATCGAATATTTTGAGTGGCGCAATGAGGGTAACATTCAGATTAACTGAGGGAATCAAAGCTCGTCAGACTTTCTTCCTTTAACAAGTTACAGTCAAGAAATAGCCTCTTCTTTTAATACATACAAATAGATTATTTTTAAAAATTTAACTGAACCTGTAATACATTGCACTCAGGAGTAGGGTGCAACTGATGACTATTTTAATAATTGGTTAATCTATGATTTTTGTCCTTAATTAATTAACCAATTTAATAATTATTTTAATGATGCTCTACATCAGGGCTCCTGCATTCCCGCCATGAGCATTTCCTCAGGATAAACTCATTAACACACCTTTGCTTATTACTAAAAGAAAAACCAGGGAAGCTTAATTAATTATCACATTTCATTGCACCACACTTTGAATCATCATTACATGCTTGATAAGACCGCGTGTAAAAATGTGTTTGTATAAGAAATCTTCAACTATTCTTCCCTAATTATCTATATTTCAATCTTTTTTTTTTTTTTAGATCAAATCTATGAAAATCCCACTTAACTATACAAGAGCAAGCAACAGAGCATTATTGATACATAGACTACTTCATTTCAACAAAGGAAACAGTTCACATGTGCAAGGGCAACTGCACAAATGTACACATTCAAACGCGTAGACATCTGCACTGGCCGCTGCCTTACTGTTAAACTGAATGGGCCAAACTGGACCAGGGAAAGTGAATTACTGATATGCTTAATAGTCATTTGTTTGCAGCCCTAATCAGGAGCACGTGCAACAAACAGATAGGTCAGAAAATGACAGCTGCCAACGCATGAAGTTTAATGAACAAAACATTCCACCTGTCTGAAAGACGTGAGTTAGCATCATGCAGGAATGAATCATTTCTGACACTGCCCACGTGCTTAGACAAATGACACTGAGTAACATACTTATGCACACAGCCAAAGCTTGTCTTAGGCTATGGACCTTAGCCTGAAGTCTGCAGATGGAAAACAAAACCAAAAGTGACTATCATGTCTACAGCACATGTCCTTCACATGACTGCCCAGCTACAAAGTCAAGTCTGAGCAAGATTGTTTTTTGGGGGGGGGTTTTTTAAGCTCTGTTTGAAAATGTGTCAACGAATAAACAAAAGATCCCATCTATACCTCTGGGGAATAACACCTTTTCAAAGCGTGATTCCCCAGGGCATTTAGATCACAACAGAAAACAAGCAGAGGTGGCTCTGGCTGTCTGAAATGAAGTAAAAACATTAGTCATAGTTTTCCAAAAAAGAACTTATTAGTGAGGAGAGCTTTTTATCCAAACTTCAGGCATAATTAGCCACTTCACTTGGTTAATTTTGAATCTTCAGAAAACTCCACCCAAATTCAGGTGCAAACCAAACCAAACCAAACCAAACCAAACAGCAAGTACTTAGTGCACTCTAAATGATCCGGACTCCAGTGTTCACATATGTGTGAATGCAGGTCTATATAAACCAGCATCAGCGCAGTGTATAAAACAACCATTATATTGATTTTACTTAAAAACCCTACAGCTAAAACACTTAACTGATGAAGCTAATGCCAAACGGTCAGATGATGTTTTTTGTTATGATAATTTCACAATCTGTATTCAATGATGTAACTGCACAGTTTGAATGATATAAAAATAGGTTTCACCAGGTACCTTTGTTAAGATGTTCACGCTTAAACATTTGTGTTCATAGCCAAGAACATTGCACATCAGAAGAACAATTAGAAATGAAACGGGGTATGGCACGCTCGTGGCGTGCCTTGTTTATCCCGCGGACCAGAACCACAGCGGTTCCATTACACATTCCTCCTTTCAGCTTTAGACCAATGACGCAACAAGCAGTGCGGCTACCCGCCTTTCTTTCACAAATCAAGATCTGCTGGAAACTCAGCGGTGTGTAACTAGATTAGTCTCAACAAACAGCTACAACAATGTGCCAAATTACCAATGGTCTGGACCAAAGTAAAAGTGAAGCTGCAATGCATTCATGTCTTGTTTTTTTTGTTTTTTTTCTTTCACCGCCAAACTGATCTTTTGAACAGAGACGTGATCAAACCCAAATAAAAGTGCTTGCAAAACAAAGCCAAATAAATAATCAGCGATTCTCAGCTGCACACTGCTATAGCCAGGGAACCCCCCAAGGAAGACCGACGAGACTGAGGATTACTCATTAATTTAATGAGTTCCTGATAGTCTTAATTCTTATTCAGGCACACCTGACCGTCTATTCATTTGAATACCAAGCGGAGCTGGCCTAACTTGTTTCTTAACATTTCCGACTGAGCTGATGTGCATTAAATAACCAAAGCATCTAAATCCAGTGTGTGTGTGTGTGTGTGTGTGTGTGTGTGTGTGTGTGTGTGGGGGCGGGGGGGGGGGGGGGGGGGGGGGGGGGGTCATGCCAGGGTACATGAATTAGGTTTATATAAACAGGTGCAATTAAAAAAACAAAAAACAAAATAGCGTCAGCCTCAAAATTCCACTGCTGCCATATTACCTTACTGTTCATACTAAATGAAAAGCATGATAGGGCTGAAATGACAAACCGAAGATTCCTACCTGGCCACCTTGGAGAGAGCAGTCCACACATCCCACCTGAATATTCCCATGTTTTGCTCCTGGGATGATCTGAAGTCTCTCAAAGTCGCTACCCAAAATCACTATGTCACAGCCAGAAGCGTATGCCTGCCATATGACACACAGGCAACAATGAAAGCCATTTAGAGAATAGGGTACATGAGACATTACTTTGTGGGTCATGAATATTTCTTCAAAAATAAATAAAATAAACAAAACACTTGTAATTTGTTTAAACATTCCTTTCATTATCAAGACTTCCATGGAATTATGGTGCACTTGTTGTCATTGCTTGAACACAAATACGTCAAGGATTCCTTGGAAAATCAGCTATGAGGTTATTGTATTACAGTACGCTCAATGAGATGCATGCTGAAGGACAAATGCACAAATGTGCACAGCATGTCACTGCTTAATCTGCATGATCTCACCTCTGCAACAGTACAGAGGGCAGAGAAATGAAACTAACCCAGTATTGATCTATGGTGAAGGAGACTCTGTACTACAGAATCCAATTCAACACACAGGGCACTAAAGCAGTGAGTTATGTGAATGACACCAGCCTTCAACGTGGCAGGCTATATTTTTCTGGAATCATGAGTATTTGTTGTATTTCTCAAGGCTTCTCTTACCGTGAAGGGTTCGTTGTTTATGCTCCCGACAGAAAAGCAATTGTCCCCTGGGTTGACTGCCCCAGTGAGAACTTGGTGGAGATTCATGGTCCTCTGTACACCTCTTTCTTAAAATAAACTCTTGGACCAGCTGAGACTCAGGAAAGACCAGAGTAACAACCTGGTCATTGTGCATCCAACACATATGTTACTAACAGCTCATTCTGTTGAAGAAAACACAAACCAAAACCAGAGTGGTTAGAAACAAACAATTTTGAGACACAGGACACATAGGCATCTGCGTGCATTACTTGGATTGACTTACTTTCAGTAAATAAATCAATCAATACTACACATTGTTATGTCAATGATGTATCTACGACGCGATCTTTTTCTGATGTAATGCAATGCGGACTAACATACTGTATATTAAGCAATGATTCAGTGTTCGGAGGACAATATCTGAACAGACGTACAGTAGCAAATGACTACACAGAACATGATAACTAGCAATCTTCATCTCCTATTAGCCAAGAGAAAAGTTTAAAATGAGTGATGTTTCGTTGAGACAAAATGTTTCATAGTACACAGAATAATGCAGCTTAGCAATTTCAACACGGCTTCACACATACGACAGAAACAGACCTTTTCAAACTCGTTTCACTGTGCAATCTGGAACACCAGCGTAGCTACTAAAAAGCTGAACAAGTTCCGTGTGTTACCTCACGTGATGACGGAAACAGGATGAAGTTCTCCTATCAGCCGCCTATCTAGATAGCTTTACCAGCGAACACTTGGTGCGAAAACTGGCAAACAGTACTAACGATAAAGCTTAACAGTCCTCCTAACAATGCAGAGGAATGAAACCCGTTTGCTTAAACTGGAAGCGCTGATACGTGCACATTAAATCAAATAACAATGATTTTAATTTGTGTCTGTTAACTTAATGTATGCCGACTAAGTTACTAACTAACGTTAGCAGTGTCCAGGTCAGACAGTCTTAGAATACTTGTCAGGCTACGTTAACTTGTGGGCTGTGTACGTTGACTGAACCACTAGCTAGTTAGCTAGCTGTGTCACAGTTTACATGACAGCAGTAATGAACGCATCTACAGTAATTTGGAAACAGTTTGCTGCCAAACAACCTCTTTAATATGGCATTAAGTTAGTTCTGGAGCTAGATGCAGTCTAAACAGGGAACAGAAATTAAGCTAGTTAGCTAGCCATAGGACGTTGGTTAGCTATGCATGTTGACATGGCTGATTCATGCATCCAAACCTGGCATAAAGCTATTTGGTTAGCTGTCTCAGATATGACTTCAGTTTTCATATTGAGACGTATTTCCCAGCTGGTCAAGTAAAGTGTGTCAGTCTTACCTCACGGATTTGCTGAATTTGGAATACGATCCAACAGTGTTGGTTAGCAATTCCATTATGAGAGATAAGCTGACTGCTTGTCAGTCATAACTTCAGAGCTATCGCTACCTCAGTTAGCTCCTAAATGTACCGCTGGCGTTAGCTTGCCAGCTGCATGATGTTTGTTAAGGTGCTTCCAGGTGCGGTGCATTGTGGTCGTTGTAGTTCATAGGCAGCTCGTTCCCGAACAGGGAATGTTCCTAGGACTGTCATGTAACCTGGATTAATTTTATACAGTGTGCCGAGAAATATAGCTTTTTACTAACATGTTATCAGTTTTTCGAACAGTTTTTAAGCTTATTTTTAAGATGGCAGATTGCACATATCTTTTTAAGACCCTGTCATACTTACTCATGATCATCATTAACACCATCATCACCACCTTCTTCTTCTTCTTCATTTGAGATGATGGAGAAGACATAACACAAGCTATCATATCCACGAAACTAGAACAAACAATGACACTTAGAACAAATGTACCAACCCCTGAGCTGCATGCTGGTTCACATCTTTGGGTAAACTGTGTTGTTTACCTTTCAGATATTTAATCACAGAAAAGACTCAACTTTCATTTTAATATTAATGGTGCAAATAGTGAAGAATATTTTTTTCCACACATTTTTTTTCACCTTGGCATGTGGGACCTTACAAGTTTAAGCCTATTGGCATTGTAATAGGAGACCATTAGAGCCTCTTAATTCAGCTCAGGTGAAGAACATCTGCAATTTTGATGATATTTGTTTTTTGCCTTTGAACAAAAGTGTAACTGCACCTGTTTCACATTACATGACATAATTGGGGCCCAGAAGTCAACAAATTTTCTTTTCACAGTAGGCATTAGCAGTTCCTAGTATTTTGACTGATAATGAGGTGCTATTGACGGATGACTGAGTCTGAATTCTACGAGTCCTAAAACGTTTAACATTTTCTTGTGAGGCTTCCATATGATTTCTGTCACTGTCTTCCAAGTCGTTACTCAGAAAGTTTTATGAGACCAAATGATGTTTTTGTGTAGCAAGCTCATGGCACAGAGGAGAAGGACTGGTAGGGTTTGGTGCTTGCTTTACATTTTCCCCAATTTTGATCCTTACTTGCAATTCAAACGAGCAGTCCCCTGATTCTTAGATTGCAACCATAATATTAGCATTATCTGAAACATCAGTAGTTTTCCCATCCAAGAGAAAAGCATGGCTCTGCATGTATGCGTCTCACTAATTGATGTAGTTACCAAAAAGAGTTGCTAAAGTCATTTTTATAGCTCTTGTCATTGTGATGCAGGAGTCACAGCAGTGCCTTGAACCATTGTGCTTTACTTAACTTCACAGATGATGCAATGTGGGGAGGCCGTGATGTTGGGATGGTAAAAATTTGGCAATCACTGAAATTCGTGAATAAGCATATATTCCCTTGTTTTGTAATAATGCTCTTGCTTAAACATTAACCAATTGAAATGATTATTAACTGCAGTTTAGAACTGATATGTTCTTGACTGAGAATGCATGTGCTGGGTGGCTAAAAGATGCAAATAAACATAGATATCTTGTGATTTAGGCATAGGCCACCTGAGAGACTGGAGAGAATTCACACAATGGATGCGACAGACAAATAAATCTATTTTACTTAACGTAAGTCTATGTGAAAGTAAATCTATGTGTATATAACAGTACGTTATCTACACTGAATAAATAGACAGGGTAAATATAGTCAGTTTGTATCAGTTTAAGATCTTAGGGCTCAAATTTCATATTTTTTAGTGAGCCTTGATACAGTTACAAAGGAGACTATACCATAGTCAAAAGCCTTTTTAGAGTATAAAATGTACAGTCTGACATTGTTGCTGTACTCATTGTCAGAACTGACATAGAGTATGTACAGAAAGGGCATTTCAAGCTCAATTAAGAGGTACAGAGATAAGTAGGACAGACAGGCTTCCCATGAATAATTAAAAGACTGACATGTCATTGACATTAAGATGGTTTAAGGACATTTTTTTCCTTGGCAGCCGGTAAAATAGTTGACTATGGCTGAAGTAGGTCACAGAGCTATGAAAGATGTAGGTTGTGCTGCACACTAAATATTATATTATCTGTTTAAGAAGTACACACTCACACACACACACACACACACACACACACTGATATCCTCTGCAGGCAAAGCTATTATGTGAAACTATTTCAAGGTTTTATGTGATAGCACTGTTTCTTGATGTTTCAGAACTACACCAGTAATAATGCAAATGGTCAATATACACGATTTAAAGACTATTTGCCATTGAAAACTGCCTCATAATTTGTGTAAGGAACTTTTTTTTAGGGTAGAATCGAAACTGATGTGATGTTAGCTAAGCCTTCACTCTGTGTATGCATAGCAGGCTGTTCGTGAAACCAGACACTTCTGCAATTTTAGATTAGGCATAATGAAAGACAGATATGCTATTCAGCTTGCAAAATATTATTTCAAAAACATCTATTACTGTTGCCAGTATAAATTGTATTACATTTTTTGACAAATCTCATTTGATTCTTTAGACATATCAGTAATACTGATGGAACCACCATCAGGTTACAACATTTAATTCTAATGCTAATTTGTAATTAAGGCTTGATATTCTTGATGATTAAATTTGTTGTGCCACTGTATCTGACATGCAATGCATATTAAAATTAATCAGCAGACTGGTTCTCCCTCTCTGAATGATCTCAATGCAAGATGCTCTCAGTCTGGAATATGTATCAATATTTAAAAGTCTGGCATGTGCTGTCAGATCTTGTTCTTTTGCTGTGGCCTTGAATGGCTCTTTACCCGAACACTTGCACCTTGCCAAACATACACAAGGGGGCAGTATTGAAACATAGGTCAATCCTCATGCAGCGCAATGAAACCTCCAGCTGGACAAATGACTTGTTGCCAGCAACTTCACAGCTTTGCAAGTGGTTGTGTGGATTTGGTGGTTAAAAAGTTCAGATTGTGAAATTGTGCAGAAGTGAGTATTCGCACTTGCAGAGTGGTTTAAACCATGGTTATGGTGCAGTGCATTCAATATTTTGTATTTAATGGTTGGAGAGGGAGAGGAAGAAATGATCTGGGATGCACTATGCATAAAGGTTTTATTCTCTCTCTCCCTCCCTCTCTCTCTCTCTCTCTCCAAAATCTGAGACCTTGAAGTGTCTTTTTTATGATGTTGTTGTATCCTGCCCTTATGAGTAATAATGTTGATGTCTTTTGCAAACCATAATTATAGGATCACAGAAAAGCACACAGGACTAGAAAGCTATTGAAGCTCAAGTGTGGCCATCTCTCAGATGTTTGCTTGGTGTTAGGGGGGAATTGGAAAAAAAAAAAGATTTCCATTAGATCATGACCACAAAACATCTCTGAGAGAATTATGCACCATACCAAACCACAATGACACATAATGGCACATAAATCATTTCTGTATGGAGGCAAAACACCAGTCTTAGGGAGGTGGATAGTGTATTTTAGTTGAACCCCTCATACAAGTATCAAAAACAATCACGCAGCACCGGCTGTTCCCCCAGCAATGTCTAAGAGGTCTATTGTATTCAGAATTCTGGATAAAGATTAAGGGCCAAATCACAGCAGTACACTAAAGATGACTCTTCCTTTGTTTGGGTTGGCCTGAATCTCAGCTTGTTGTGATTTGCTTTCCCCGATCTATTTTTTTTCTCCCTTTGTCTTCATTCTGTAGTCTTCTGTCCATTGATGTCCTTCAAGAGCAAACATCCAGGTTGCACCATTGTGTGGTCTGTCATACCAGATCTGAATAAATGTTCAGCACGCACTATCCTGCAAAGGTGATCAAGGCTGTGGGAAACAATGACTTTATGAGGGGAAAGAAGGGGGGGGGGCGGGGACGGTGGGTGGGGATGTATCAGGATATCCCATCACATTAACTACACCCTCTTCCTGAAGGGCTTCCCAGCAACCACGTCCAGAAAAGAGGTAAAAGAGGTCATGCAGCCTCCTCCCACTGTCATTATCTCTCCGACACCTGTGCCAGAGCTGATGAGAGAATTGTCCATCCGTCCTTTGCTCAGCCCTTCTCCCTTATAACAGCATTTACAGCATAGTAATACAGCGTTAAATAAAATGATAGTTTTCTTTTGTTTTGAAGTGCCGTCTGAATACACATGTGTTTGGAGATAAATATCGATATACATTATCTTCTTGTCTGGGTGGTATTTTTGCTGCTTTCGTATTTGTGTAATCCTAATATACCACACCCTGCTACAAAGAAAAATGGCTCCTGAGAACTTGTAGTTCATATTTTGGGTCAATACAGCGCGTGTTTCTCTGCACAGAAATTGATTCCACTTTCCAAATGTTTCCTTTCTTAAGCAATGTGTTTGAGACACATATAAAGAATTGCAAGTGATGCAGATAGTCCAGGAATGCATTCAACAGTAACTGTAACTAGACTCAGTGCAATTTGTGAACCAATTTTTTGAAGCAATTATATCGCATCTTTACATTTTTTTAAATTAGTCACTTCTTTTTGAAAACCTGAATGATGATCCAGTCCTCTAAGTGTGTGTTAAAACTGTGTGTTATCTTATTTTCATATATGAATATATATTTTAAGTGGTGTTACTCCTCCAAGACAAATCCTTTTCTCACCCTTGGTTCACTCTCACCTGTTTTTCAGTCCCTGAAAATTCAAGATGCGACGTCTGAAAAACAGGTTTAATGAGGAGTGGTGAATATTTTTACATTGGTTAACTACTGAAACGAAAAACCATTCTAACAAGCACTCACAGTAGATTCACCATGCTTGCATAAAATATTTGAGAGCCTCTTAGTGTTAATAGCAGGTTAGGGGCACTTGCTGTTTCACTGTACCTTCTATATCTCTACTTTCCAATTGTTTAAATCCTCTCAACATCCAAGATGACAAATAGTGCTATTAAATGTGATGGTAAAAGCAAGAGAGAGATGTTTTGCAACCCCCCCCCCCCCCCCCCCCCCCCCCCCCCCAAGGGTTACTATTAAAATACATGATATTTCACAACAAAGAATCCTCACTGTAAGATAAACATTGGCATATCACTTTGTGACACTGTCATATGTGATAGTATGACTGCATTGTAACTACTATGAAAAGATAACCATAATTTTTGATAGATGTTGGAAGATCTCAGAAAATTGGATTTGGTTCATTCAAATGGGGTTTCTAATAAAACTAATTAAACTGTGATTTAAAACATCACTGATACGCTGACTGAAAATCATGTTCATTTACAGTATATTAAAATGTGTTTTATGACATTAAATAGTTCCTTATTGGCATTTATCATATTAGTTGCCTTGAAGAAAACTCTCCAGTCTCCACTGAACTTGCTTTCATTTCGCGAATAATCCAAATAAAAAAAAAAAAAAAAATAGGTTCAAACATCAGCACATGCAGGGTAGAGATATGGATGTATAATTTCTGCATTTGTGGATTTATGAGAGAAAAAAAAATTGCTACAGCAAATTTGCTTATGTGTTCATTTTGTGTACATAGAGGAAGGACACAGTCTGTACCCTCACTGTGCCAGTTCCTTTGCTTATCACTTTCTTTTTTTTTCCAACGCCTTGTGGGTGTTTCCTTGGGAAATGTGAGTGTGAGTGTAGGTGCATCCTCTCGTCGTACTGTGAAGGCTGATATTTCCTGTGAGTGTGTAACATGCAGTTGGACTTCATGTTGATCAGTACATGTGTACTTTAATCTGGTCAGATTTAAGCTACAAAGTGCTTTAGTCATTACAAAGTGACGTCGAATATAATGTAATGCAAGCCAATTTTGTGCGCTTCTTGCGTATAACGATAAAAGGGTCAATTCCTGTCTCTATTTGAGTAAAGAGAGAGAAGTTGGTTAAACTGTGTGTTAAGTGTTTTGGACAATATCCATCAATAACAACCCCAATGGGGAAAAGGAGACGTGTAATCTTCCTCCAGGACCATGACTGGCAGTTCACAGTTCCACGTGTACTACCTCCCAGTACTTTAACCTTGTCTCACTCCATTTTGAGCAAAAAGATTTTTTCAACTGAATCCATGTTTGTTTCAGATTCTGCTCAGGTTACAACTCATATGACGCTCAGTTAGGCCTGATCTTAGGTCACTGAGCTAAAAGCAGGTCGTTTGCCGCACTTGGAAAGCATGATATACGAATCAACGACACAGTTCGAGGCATAAAAATCTAAGCGTACGATAGGTGGATAATGCCACCCTCGCACATTGGCCTACGCATGCACGCTCAGTAAGTAACTGGAATGAACGAGATGAAAAATTGATGAACTCTATCTAATATGTGCCAGTGCCAGGATTATTTATTCAGCGGTAGCTGTGCTAGGTTGACACTACATCAGCGAGTTTACCTAGTGCTGAACTCTCTGGCTCGACCGGAGGGGAAGGAGGTCGAATATACTACGTTCGGACGGCACGTCTTGAGCGCATAATGCTAGGCAAGGTCCCTGTCCTTTTTCTCGTAAAACGGACCTCGCCGTTTCGCATGAGGTCCGTTTCTGACAGAAGCTCGGTGGCGGGTCGCCGACAAGGTCCCCAACAGTGTGCTCTTAAACTGTCACTCTCCATTACAGTGAAGCAACGCGGAGAATCTGACTTATTCATGACTTGACGCAAATCCTCCCGCATTCCAAGGGCCGCGCTCGGGGTAGAGGAGACATTTTCTGAGCCTATCACTTGGGTCTGGCATGACAGCATCATGCCATTATAGAGCAGCAGTCTGCCTCTCATTAAAAATGCTGACGTGTGTGTCTGCAACTTTGAACTATAATTAGTCAATACCCAAAACGGAGGCTTTTGAAACGAGGGACAGAAATAACCCAATTTTGCAATGCAAATAAACTTTATGAGCAATCTTGAAGTCAAGGAACTCTTGGGAAAATTTTCATTTAAATATGCTGGGATGAACAAAGCTAATTCAGAATATCAACTATGAGTTAAATGAACTCTAGACCTTTTCATTTATAGCATAATGAAGATAGATCTTTCATTAATGCATGTGGCAGTGTGTTGCAAATCCAGAGAGGATTGTAATTGATTGATTATTGAGTGATTAATTGATTTGGAGAAAAGTTACCACATTGTGGTACGTACAATGATCAAAAGTAAAAATGAACAGAAGCCATTCCCTGGTAATGCAGTTTAATCAATCTGGGCAATTATTTGAGTGCAATTTTATCCTCTGGTCGAAGTCAGTTTACAGACTAGTGCCTCATTATGGAAATCACAATAAATGTATTATGTTTCAAGTCTCATATAGAGTCAAAAATTGTGTGACACAGAAATAAACAAAGAACATGCAATGCAGCCATAAGGGAAAAGTGATATATTGACACACTCTGAGAGACCAATTACGTTGTGTGGAACATCCCATTTTGAGCCACTGAAATGGAGGGATGAATAGTGTGACACCATTTCATGCAATGATCCCTTTTCACACACACAGATGGGATTTACTGATATTTGATACATGTCTCCAAAGTTTCCACTAATGGCAAAAACCTTCACAAGATTCTGTAGATGGAAAATGTGTTGAAAATACTGTCATTGCTTGTCAGTTCTGCTATATTTTCCATGACAGAAGAAACACACACACACACACAGAGAGAGAGAGAGAGAGAGAGAGAGAGAGAGAGAGAGAGACAAACACAAACACACAAGGGCACTTTGAGACTAAGTGTACCTGTTAATATTAAAGACAGTTGTTGGTTTCTGGCAATATGTTATCTACCCTAGATGTGGAGTAGATGGGTCAAACCCTGTTTTGCGATTATACTGAATGTGGCAAAGGAATTGAATAATACTGTTACACAATCAGCATTGATTGGTGTGGACTCAGATGGTGAGATAATTTCACAAGGGGGTAGATGGGTAGTGTTATTGAACTTGAGTAGCACCTCACCACATCTCTCAAACGGTTCCCAATGAGTAAGCAACTATTTGAGTAAACTGATAGTTGTACACTGAAAATCTTTGAGACAGGCTTGCATTGTAGCAACGAGTAAAGCAAATGAGTTCGAAGGCATTTGATGTTCTGTTTATTCTTTAAACTCATTGGCTATTATGGTGATCGTACTGAGGGGCGTTTATAAAGCCTGTGCCTGGAGATGACGGGACCACCGGAGTGGTTTTCCCACAGACAAAGACCGGGAGGCCTCGCGCCTCGCCCTCGCTCTGTCTCTGTCTTATTGGGGGGTGAAATTGCATGGCAATGAGGGTTCTTATTCATTTATAACCTGATATGGCTTGGTGCGTGAATTCAGATTTTTTTTTACCACTTTCAGTGAAAACACAAAGAATCCTAAAACCAAGCGAGCGTATTTAAAGCCAGAATGTTTTTAAAACTAAAGCTAAAAATTACATCAGTAAATTGCAGAATTTCCCCGAACAAGCAGGCTAACGTTTTCTCCTTCCAGCACCCCGTGAAACAAAAGATCCTATTCCACATCACCACGCTCCAGTCTAGTTTAGCTCCTCCCAATGTGTAGCGAGTGACAGCTGGGGTAGCTGTGTACTAGTAAGAAGGCTTCATCCCCAAATAGGATGACCAGCCGCTTTTGTGGAGGAGCCGTGTTCTGTTGCCGCGAATGGTTCGGACCACTCCATTGTTGTTAGTTCTTGGACGTCAGTTTGGATCCGTTCAAGTATTTTCACGGATTTTTTGAATACCATCGAACCTCAACTGGATTTTCAATGGATATTCCGATTTGAAGAGAGGTGTGCTTGCACGGTATGTAATGATAAAGCACCCACTGTCTTGAGAAGTGGCACACATTTCGGATTGTTATTCTTACATTTAAACTATTACTCTTTGAGCAAATTTTAGAGAACAAACTGACACTTCCGACAGTTAGACAAACGATATAATTTCCAAATGTTACTTAGTTTAAACAGTATTTGTTTTGTTATCAGTTTACTTTGCATGTGGCAGTAGACGTGACCGTAGGTGCCAGAGATTATGGACAAGTGCACTTCTATTGAAGCAATAGGCTAAGCTGACGTCACACTTGTAAAACTTCTGTGGCAGTGCATTTTTCGCATATAAAGTTGAATTTCTGACATATTAATATTGTCTGTCTGAAAGAAATAGCTGGGGCATACTAATGATGCGGTATAAAGTCTAAATGCGTTGGCTATGTAGCTTAAAACAGTCAGTGTTTCTGTCAAACTGCACTCGGCGGATGTGTTATTTTTCATTTTGTTTTATGATTTAATTGTTTTTAAGTGATGCTTTGCATGCTTTGTAGGCTTATTTGTTCTGATCTTTTTCAGTTGGTACAGTCGTATGTTCGTTGTTTTATCTGGTCTCCGCCGGCAATCTTATTTGCTCTTATATGGATAAGATATAGGTTAAACTAAAATATAGAATGAACCGATGCCCAACTTATTATCTTTTTCTAAAGCTATACAAATAAATGAAGTCGGTATAATTAACTGTGGCGTTGTGAATAACCCCAGATTTTGTACAACGGCGACTCGCCCCGTCAACTAGCGCTTCTCACGGTTTTGGTATAACTTGGTTGACATCGTGGAGAGTGGCAGCTTGTTTCTCTCTTGGTGACCGCAGTGAAATACTTTTCAAATCTGTGGCGATTTCTCCGAAAAATAAAAAGTTTTTTTGTCACGTAATAGACTTTGTCTGTTTTAGGCTACTTTGTGACAGCAAGGAGTAAGTCTGAAAAATAGAAAGCTGAAAAGGGTTAAAATAAAAACACAAAAAGCCTATTTAGATCTAGATCTAGATCTATATCTATATAGGCCTATATGTATGTATGTATGTATGTATGTATGTATATCACACACACACACAAACACAAAAGTTCAAAATTTAAAAATCGAAGTTACTTTCTTTCAAGTCATGGTATATAGTAAATATATATTTCAGTTATGTGTTTGAATCAGGCTTGCTTAGCTGATGCTCTGGCGTACCAAACTGGTTCCTCCAAGATCAAACTAAATGCAGACGTGGTGAATGGTTCTCAGCAGAGGGGAACGAGGTGGTCGGTCACCTGTCGAATTCTCTGCTTGACCCTAGAGGTTACATAGGGTGACCACCCTTGTCCCGCCACTCTCAGCTATATAATTGCTATTGAATGAGACTATTCTGGCTGTGAGAGGCTGACCACAACAATAGAGCGGCATCTGTTTCTGCAAAGTGAACAGCATGACAGAAGCTTGCCAAAGCACGAGACATCTATAAATGCACAGAACAATTACTGATGCTCTGTTGAAAAATACTGAAGGTGCAATTTGACGGAAGCGCACGTTTCATGGCACTCCTTCAGATCACTGCTTAGAATTTTTCCAACCTGTCTTTTTTTTTTCTGGCTTGTTGCCATGAGGATCAGCTCGCCAAGATTCCAAAGATGTCCAGATGCACGCTTGTTCCAAAGAATCTCAAAGTTTTCATTATAATAAGAATACTTCATTGAGATCTTTCATTGCTATGATTTTTTTATTTAAAAAAAAATGAATTGATTTATTTATTTTTTGCACGGAAAGCTGTGTAGAAATGTTCTTTGGCTTATTTAAGAGGGAATAAACAGAGAGGCTAACCTAAGACCACTCCCGTGTAGCCTACCACATTGAATGGGAGGGTCCTAATGCTTAGCAGCTAACCATGAATGAATGGCATCCCTTTATGCACCTTTGTGAAATAAAATGATATTCTCACCTTGTTTTCTGATCCGGGAAGCAACAGTTTACATCAGTGATTTTAGTATGTACTGCTGAACTGAACTATTGTGTTAGAGGGCCAGAGTATGAATAGTCAGTGTCCGGATCTTCTGTCTGGTTTGACACTTCACATAATGCATCTACCGAAAGGCTGCTGATTTGTGATACATTCACAGCACCAGTGCAGTCTCTATAAATAAGATGCTAGACTTTCTATTATTTAGTTCTGTGTCTATCATGCGAGGTGCCAATTACTATTGACAGTGCTTTTTCATCAGAGCGCATGGGTATTTTTGCTTTTTCACATATCGATTCATGCTGTGGATTGATTGGTTGTGCCCCGCTGTACGGATGCAATTGTGTTGTATCCCTCCTACCAGTGAGCCAAATTGGTATCTGCAGCTCGTACAACTCAAGTTATGTTTCACATTTTCAAAGGATGTCACATCATTTCACATTTACATGGATGAGGCTCACATGTATTCAGTATATCTTATTTGTCAGTACAGTCAGTAACTTATGGATGTGTGGTAGTTCATGTTTGTAGTAATGAAAATGTGTGTGATGATTATGCCTGCGTCGTAATTTTTTTTTTTTTTTAGAGACAAATGTATTTTGGAGAATTTGTTTAGGTTTCCTTTTCCTTGTGGAAGACGACCACAGGCTCTAAGCAGTGATGTTTTTTTTTTATGGAAAATGTGAAACAATAGGATTGACAAAACAACAAAATCTGTTCCATATTTACAATTGTGGAATAATCTACCATATTTCAAAAACATATTTTGTTTAAAATACATTTGCTGAACTAAGACAGACCATGTGTCACTAATTTCGACAAGCAGAGAGAAAAACAAGCTATTACAAGGGATCATGATGGATTTTAGTATCATATTTTGTGCCTCAGATTTCACATGGTCACAGAACACAAACCTCTGAATGTGACCAATTTTTCTATTGGTATACAGGCGTGCTTTAGAGAAAATTTGCTGTATTGTGCGGATGACTACCTCTCAGAATGTTACAGAGAGCACAAAACAGCAGCACACCATGTGGTATCTTTATCTGGAGCAATGTTCTGCAAGGTATTTGATCTCTAGCACTTGACAATAGCAATGAGGCTGGCATTGTGTGTGACTGATGGAGATTTGTCACACTGGTGGGCTTGAATCACTCTGGCTGTGGGTGTATTTACATTTTCCCTGTCAAGGACAGATTTGCTCAGTCTGAATAATTGATGAGTGGCTATGAATTGTATTCTGTTATGATAAGCAGGGCAAGCATAAATTGTTGGTTCAAACACGCTGCCAATAAGAGACCAATAGATTTTCAAGCCTCACTTAGACTTATCATTAGATTTCCATTTACTGGTGTACAGAGGGAGTGTTGGAAGGAATGATTTATTGAATATTTTTAGCGCTGTTCGTGATGACGACCCAAAGGCAAAATAAACCTTAAACAGATCACAACTACAATGTGGTCGAAATACCCAGTGATTACAACCAAGCAACGATTAAACAACGTAGCACTGGTATTCAATAGAGACAACAATTCGGTGCTCTATACCTTTACCCTGTACCGTATTGGGAAATAAAAACTAAGCTGTCACTCCATCCTAGTTTCAACTGCATGTTTCCCTGTAAACCATAAATGATCATCTTTCCAGCATCACTGCTGCCAGATGGCATTGCACTCTGACACTGTTAACACCCGCAGCCCACCCGCTTTTTTTCACACCATCCCCCAACAGAAACATGGCATATTCACAGAGCTTAGCCTTAGCCATGCTTCAAATCAATAGCACGGCGATGTTCTCAGCAAGCATGGGCTCTGGATTCTTATGCTTATTATGAGGTGTGATCCTAACGGCAGTGACTTGGATTGCCTTTTTTTTCTTTTTCTTTTTTTTTTTAAATTACCCTTTGTTGTGTGGTCTATAAAACACGTGTATGTTATTCTCCTGAAAGACGTGCTTGACTGTGATTCAGAGCATACTTCATGTCAGCTTCAGAAAAAGGAGGAAAAATGACTTCTGGGTTATGTGCATTTCCAACCTGATGTACTTGTCTTCTTTGTGAAGTCCGTGTGACTGTAACTTGGTGGCAGCATATCTGTATTTGCTGAGCATTTGAGTTGACATTTTGATATTTTGATAACACAAGGTGATTTTAGTATGATAAAGCCCCTATCCTGCTGGCAAGAGATTTTATGTATATACTGTCTTCAAAATATCAAAATGTCAAGCAAAACTCAGTATTCAATGCTCTCTCTCTCTCGCTCTCTCTCTCAGTGCGTGTGGGGGAAAAAAATATATATGTATGTATGTATGTGTGTGTGTGTGTGTGTGTGTGTGTATGTATGTATGTATGTATGTGTGTGTGTGTGTATATATATATATATATATATACATATATATATTCATAGGTGTGTACATATGTATATTCATAGGTTACATTATCATAAATTAAATGTCAGACACTGATTTGAATAGATTTTGGTACAGATCCTAACCCTCTATGAATCTATGACCCCTCTCTTCTGTCATGGTGTCATTTTAAGGGCATTCTGTCATTTCAAAGATGTCCTGTCATTCTGAATTCAGTAGAGGCCCCTACTCTGGTAGTCTGCAAATGAACATAAGTGTACCAGTTTCTGAGAACCCCAGTTGCCAGAAGTGATATGCTGACTTGAGACAGATACACTTGAGTCAGACACATAATGGTGTTTTTTTTGGGGGGGTGGGGGGAGGGTCATACTCCATACAAGTTTGTGGTGCTGGTCACAGTGTAGATTCAGTCATAAAAATGTCTAAAGTATCTCTATAGACAATACCTAAGTGAATTAACATAAGAGCTTCAAGTTCATTTGCGCAGTCACTTGGTGATCTGAGTGATGTGTGAAAGCTTGGCTAGTACTTTCAATGAGACTTTTTTTTTTTAATTTTTCACAGGTTCTGGGAGAGAGTTTTTTTGTGACATTCTGGTGAGGGGGTGCGTGTTGCGTGCATCACGGAGATGGTAACCATGCCGTCGGCGTGTGTGTGTGTGTGTGTGTTTGTGTGTGTGTGTGTGTGTGTGTGTGTGTGCGCGAGCGCGCGCGTCTGTGTGAGGTGCTGGCTCGAAGGGACGGGAGTACATCTGTCCCATCCCTGGGCCTACCGAGATTGGCACAGCATTTCTCATCTATTAATCATGGAGACTGCTTTCTTATTCCGTTGCCATAGTTTCAGGGCCTTAGACAGTGTTAGGGTGCCTGGAGAAGGGCCGGGGAGATTGCAGGGCAGTGCTTCATTGCAGCCTCTCCAGCGGAGAGCGCACTTAAATGGGCTCAATGGTTCCCCCCATCCACTTCCCCCCAGCCGCTTTTTATGGATCTTATATAGGCTTCCTTAAAAAGAATCCAGGGGTCTCATATTTTCTGGAGTCTTTTGCTCGTGAAAAACCAATAACACGGTCACGGACCAGCGAAGATGTTTGCAACACGCCAGTTGTTACTCAGTTTATTGGTTTCACATGTGCAAATACTGCTCACGAGTCCAAAATGCTGTCAGAGGCTCCGGTTCTAAGATGGTTGAGGATTTTAGATTGTGTCAAAGAAGAGGTATAACACCCTCTGCATGGATCGGGTTTAGCCCTCGCTGGTGTGTAATTATTTTGTTTTAAGTGGTTTTGTTCAGCTTGTTGAGAACCACATGAAAAAGCCTCTCGCTTTAACAATCTCACTCAGATTTTCCTTTGAGTTTGGGTTAAATATTTGTCTCATTGTTTTTTTTTTGGGGGGGGGGGGGGGCACGCTGATTGAGGAGTGCCTGGAGAGGCAGCGGATTATTCAGTTGTGAGATAAAAGTGGAAAGCACTGGTTCATACTCAAGTATGTTATTTATAACATAATTGCTGATTAGGAATTGATTGTGCAATTCGCATATTAACACAAGGTATTTGTTCAATGATATCTGAATGAAAACAAGCTTATATTTGTATGCCAGGGTTTGTTCAGTGTGTTGAACTATTCAGTTGTTGTTTGACAGCTGGCAGAAGCAAGTTTCTGGTATAAACAAACATATCCAGTGCAGACAGTGGAAATACACCCCCCCCCCCCCTCCCCCAAATCCAACAATCACAAGTGATTCAAAAATAAAACTTGATCTAAAATACAAAATTAGATTAAGTTATCTGTTTACCCTCGAAGCCTTAGTGTTATACATAATCCATGTTATCCTTTTTTGAATGGTCATTTTCTTTGCTGGGTTTCATCGTATTACTGTTCCTGTGGGTATTTTTAGGAGAGCGGTAGGGCGATGACAGCAGCACTACAATCATAAGGTTTTCCTCTCTGCCTTTCATGTGGCTACATTAAGAAGAAAGAGCCTTGTCATTGCCTGTGCCGTTGGGGCTGAAATGCGAGCCTTAGATGATTTAGACTCTGTGCAGTTCTCTCATCTGTGACCTTCTCCAGAAAGAGTCACATTGTGGATTAACAAAGGAAAAGAAATTCTAATTTGCAATGCTGTTAGAGGTGTTTTCATGGCTTTTTGAAGTGACATGGTTATAGTTTCAGTGACATCGGTTGTTGGTGTTCTCAGGTGTGAGAGAGGTTTGAGGTTAGGAGAAAGGTGACTGACTGCTCTGTCAAAATTTCTCATTTGTGAATTGTTACTT
Organism: Chanos chanos; assembly: GCF_902362185.1. Classification (NCBI taxonomy): domain Eukaryota; kingdom Metazoa; phylum Chordata; class Actinopteri; order Gonorynchiformes; family Chanidae; genus Chanos; species Chanos chanos. Next base: position 50,963,967 of record NC_044495.1, read on the forward strand.
TTACGCAAACGGAATTTCATGTTTCTTCAACAGGTAAAATATGTTTTTAATCAATAATTTCAGATATAGAATGACTCAAAATAACTTAAATTGTTGATGGTGAATTTAAGTCACATTGACACAAAAGAAATCCCAAATACAGTCTTACTGTGTTATTAGTTTAACTTTACTAACACTTCACCGTAGCTCTTGCTGGCATACGTCCACCTATAGTTTCTGTCCGTGGGCTGGTTCACCTCTCAAGCTCAGCTAATGAGAGGCAAACAATAATGGTCCTTTGTGGACATTTATTACATATCTAATGAACAAATTGCAGCCATGTGGCGTCGTGTGCCTGGTAACATAAGCACAACCACAAGGCCCCCAGTGTTCAACCACGGCTTGTCAGTCAGCACCGTGTGTAGAGGGGAGACAGGAGCACTTATTGTCATTCTCCAAGGACCTATGCTCAATTCTTTGGCAAGGTTTCCGCTGCCTTAACAGGGAACTGTGACTCAGAGCCTTAGGAATACATGGCTTCACTCAGTTCTTGTTCATGATGTGTGTGTGTGTGTGTTTCATTTTGGGTTTTTTTTTCCAATCTGTTTGTTTTGGTTTTGCGGTTACTTCGTTCTTTAATTGTTGATTGCTTTTAAGCTGTTTCTTTTATGCTGTGTGTCGTTGGGTTTTATGGTATGAAACCAGGGCAGCCTTGGCAATATATCAGATTCATTGAGACCCAAGGGCAACTGTAAACTGTATCAATGGTTTTAGAAAATATTGGGTTCATTTGCCTGTACATGTGTCCATATAAGCCACAGTAATTCAGTTCACTCACTATATCAAGTAAACATTAGATTGCTTGTGTATATTTGGGTTAGTAAGAATTTCATTCATTCTGGGCAGAGACCTCAGAAAGGTTTTCCTCTCCATTGTCATCCATCTTAGCTTTCTGTTGTTTTTCAAAACATCACTATGTCAGTGATTATTTAAAAGTCTGCCATTTTGGGGCTTCTGTACACTTGTTCTGCTGCTGTATAGTATATAAGAGCTAATGCAAGGTAATTTGATAGGAAGGAGGAAACGTTAGTCAGATGAACCATTCTCTTGTTCTCTGCACAACTGACCTACATATAAGCAGGATTCACTGCTATTGTTGCTGTAACATTTCCCTACCTGACACTTTGATCTTCTCCCTCTGGATTCTATGGATTTATGCTCTCCCCAAACCCCTACAGAGGTGCAGTCATCCAAGGCCAAACTAAATTCCCCCAGCATGTCCTAATGTGCAAGAGAGTCTAAAACAAACATGACTTCATAGTCACTGGCTGATAAGACATGTCCTCTATGCTGACTGTTGGCGCCTTTTCGCGGTAATTGTTGCCTCAGTGCGATAAAATCGTGGTTAAAAAATTCAGAAGGTGTGCTGAATTTAGCATAATCCAGCCTAGTCCTGAGATTCACATAGGGACAGTTTTATTAGGTAAAGATCTTTGTGATGGACGTATCATCAAGAGACCATTAATCCTCCAGGCTGTTGGAAATATTAAATCAAGTGTTCCTTTAAATAAAACAACCAACTCAGAAAGCCTGTCTGAACTTACTTTGAGGGGGAAAAAAACATTCTCCCAAGCCATATCAATTTCCCCTGATGAAGCTCACATCCATAACTTTCTATTTAAGGAAATCTGCATGACATTTTGAAGGATTGTTTGGTTGGTTTGACAGGCTAGAGCAAGTGCAATTATCTGCTGACTCCTACTTTATTGCACATCACTTTGGTCTGTTGGGTTTTGCGGGACAGTAATGGTCGCATACCCCCCCCCCCCCCTTCCACCCCCCACCCATGCCACTGCTGCATCCACAGACCGATCTGCAGTGTATCTCTCTCACAAAATGATGATGAATTGCATGGCTCTCCATGGGCCCCAGCATTATCCCCTGCAGTCTTAGGCTTCCATTCTCCAGGTTAACACACTGGATCTCAATGGAAAGCTGTGGTTCGGGTTATTGATTTTTTTGAAGCTGTCTATGAAGGGCTTTTTATAGCTATTAGCAGTGGTTATTTATTCACACAGATGCATTGTATTACATTTTGGAGGTTATTGAGTGGTAACTTAGATTATAATCAATGAAACCATTAATATGATGTTTGTCCTGTATTAACACGCAGCTTCTTGCAAAGTCCCTCTGAGACCCAAGCTTCAGCAAAGAAATTTGGACAATCTAAAATAGGCCAGTGGTAAATCTATCTTGGTGCATAGCTTGTGCAGACTAAGAATTGTTTGTGCCTGTCCAGAATGTTTTGGAAGAACGGCTCAGACGCAATTTTGTGAATCAGGCGATTACTGTCGTGGTTAAATTTCAGTTGAGCAAAGAAAATAGTGATGAGGCAATGAAATGAGGCTTTTGTAGCGCTCGCTATATGAAAATGTAAGAGCAGTACAGAGTGAAAACTGATTTATTTTGATTCATTTTCATACTCATTCATATTGTCACTTCACTGGATTCCATTGTGAGTCAGGGCTGCTTAAAGATATTTGGGTGGTAGAAACTCAATCTAAACACCATGGTTACAGTTGCTCTGATGTGTGTGAGTGTCCAGGAGGTGTGATGAGAAATCAGCTGCACATGACATAGGTCCTGGTGTCTAACGGTTCAGGTTCTTGAACTATCGGATGTCCTACGGACATGCGCTTAGGGTCAGATGACCATTTGGTGGGATGAGTGTCCGACTCTTAAGACGTAATACTGATCAGGTTTCTCACATTAGTGCGCTCAGATATCTTGGAGGCCTTATGTTTACGGAATCAAGGCTTAACTTGAAATGCAGGGTGGGTTTGGAAACTCATTACGTATGTTAGGGTTTTATTGAGGCATTATCAGGTAGAGCTATACGTTTCAGCGTGTACTTTGTAGTGTTCAGTATGCCTTGTGGTGTTTTTGTCACAGAGTGTGTTTCTGTGGTGTTGTTGCCTCTTATTCCAAATTTTCAAAGCCTGCTGTTTTAATATATCTTATTTAGAGGGCTTCAGAGAGATTTGTATCGCATTTCCGAACTCCTAACCACAATGTCACAAATGAGCAGATGAAGACAAATGAGTGAGGGCAGATTTTCATTTGAGTAATGACAGGTAATTTGAATGACCCTCAGTGAGGCTGACCACTGAGTCCTATTCATAAAACTGCACATCAATGCAACTTTTTTCTTTTTTTTTTTGAAGAGAAAACATAGGAAATGTTTTAGAACTTTTTTTATGAGGCTTTTTTCCAATGGGGTTGTCATATACACAAAATTGAAGGTGTCATTGTTAAGTTGCTTGTTTGTTTACCTCAAAATGGTTAAAACTATGATATGTATATCATCTAAACCTTGGCTGAGTAATTATTTGAAGCATTTATGTGGATAGACCTTGCCCTAATACTTTAACATGGCTCTACCTTTTTTTTTTTTTTTCTGAAATTACGACATATCAAACATTTTTGAGGCAACGCCAAACAGGCATCATATTAAAGTCTGACAGAGGCTTCAACATCACTGACATTTTTCTTGTTGATGAGGCGAGAAAGTTTATGAGGAAATGGAGCTCTTAAGTCAACTGGGACGGTCCATAGTCATTCAGATGCTTCAAAAATACTTCTCTACCCACTGATCTCATTCAGTGAGAGTTTTAAGTATTAGCCTGTACGTATCAATTATTAGACTTCTCCAGACCCATCAAACAAAGTGTCGACATGAGGGAACGTGGCTTCAATACCCATAGCTCTTGTCACACTGTAATAACAGGACAAAGCTTATACAAAGATTCCATTGGAACTGGGGAATTTCAAGATGTAAACATAAGCGCTTATTGTACAACTGAAGTGATGTGGTATGAGCTCTAGCAGTTCAAGACCAAGGCAGATCCGTCGATAGGCCATAAATTACTGTGCCGTTTTCATATGGTAATTGTTCCTGAACTTATTGTTCTAGGCTGCTTTAATGAAAGTAGTCATTCACTGGGTGCTCTCACTGTATGGAATGTGACAGTGTGTGTAGTATTTAGGTGGTTTAATTGACCCTTCATAGAGGAAAAAGGGAAAAGGGTCGGGAGAGGAGAATTGGGCTTCATTATAGCAGAGTCTGTACGCTTCACTGACATTTCTGGTTAATATAAAAGCCATTGTCTATTAGTTAAACAGATAACAAAAGTTGAATTCACACTGAACCTCCCTTTTTTAATGGCTGGCATGTCAAGAACAATCATTACGTACAATAGAATGTTTTCCACTGAACAGACTGCGGCTGCTTAAATTTTTTAGAGAAAAACAAAAGTGGGTATAAACAGAGAAATGACCCGCTCTCGCGCGGATATTAAAATTGTCATAAGGCAAAAGTGAAATGCACCTCCTAATGGATTTTTCATCGTTGCATTTAGATCATGGTAATTTGAATAATTGATTGAATTTGGATGAAATTAACGTCTGCAGGGCTAGAGGAGTTTGTGAATGTGGCTTCTATGTTTTCCAAAGCCCTAAGAGGCGAAAGGAGCTCATAAAGGAATTAATTGGTTCCTTGCTACATTTGCCATTTGTTAGCTGAAGAACATCTCATTTGTTAGTGTCAGTGTATATTGTGTGGTTGTGTGTGTGTGTGTGTGTTGGGTTTGTGTAGATAAAAAACCAAGATCACAAGGACCTCATGGTCAAAGGAAGTACAGACTGTCTAGTCTCACCACTGTTTGGAACAACACATTGATGACTTGAGATAGCAAGACCTTCACAAGCCTTCCTGACTGAGAGGTCTCCTTCTATTTGGGTTTGGGCTCAATCTTATTGGCAAGAGTTGAACTTCCTTTGCAAGGCCTAACCCTGGATCATTAATCTGTTGGAGACAAGAGTGAAGAAAAGCACTGAGGAGTTAGCCTTTTGAATGAGAACCGAGGCAAAGCTCTTGAAGTTTCAAACTAACAGCTCAGTCAAAGAAAGAACAGGGATTTCTATGGGTTTCAACTAAGTTTGATTCAGTAGCAAAGCACTGTACGACCAGTAGCTTACAAAGGAGATGTAGGCTACTGCTATCAAGGAAAAAAGAATGAAATGGATAGCAAATCCTATGAATAAAGAAGCAGTAAAATGAAACCTAATGAAAGATTGCTCCGTATTTCTACGGGCTTGTGAAATTCAGCAACATTCATTCTCTTAATGAAACTCAACTGTCTGTAGTTCGTACATGTTTTCATCATTCAGAGGAAAGGAAAGGGTTTGCTTCAGTGTTTGCCCAGCAACATTAAAGGACAAGCAAAAAGAGCTAGAGCTGAAACCTTGCCCATATGTCAGTGTGGGTGAAAGGGCAAAAAGATCAAGGTCACTCTGTGAGTGTCTGCGTGTGTGTGTGTGTGTATGTATGAGTGTGTGCATCTCTCTGTGTGTCTATTTGTCTGTTTAAGGCACTCCATTAATATTAGTGCAGAGATTAACGATATTGCAGGTCACATTTGCGCAGTGCATGGCACCAGACGGTTGTCAAGTGTAACTGCAGGAGTGCTGGTGCAGATCCCTGGAGAGCGAGTGGAAAACTGGCTGAACCGGTGGAAAGCTGCTCAGTTCACTCAAGATTATGTTTACATGATTGGAATGGGAGCGCTGGACCGTTTGTGGTATAAATAAAACGTGATCTGCCAGCTTGTACAGATAGCGGAGACCAAAGGCAGATGCAAGTCTGAGCTAATAGGTAACAATGTTTGTCTTGAATCAAGATGATACAGCACAAGCCAAAAAGATTTATATAGGGAGATTCAGTACAGCGTCTAATGATGACAGTGTGATTAATCGTTCTCTTTTCCAGTAAAGAGAGTAGTCATACCAAACTGGAATATGATGGTTTTTTCACATGTAAAAGTTGGAGTTTAGCTGCAATTTGCATGTAACTAACAACAGACTAAGTACATTTGCATATGTTAATATTGTTTACAATTGTGAAACCAGCAAGATAACTCACAAAAATCTTGACCAATCAGTGACTGTTATATGGTTTTTGCAAAGCCTGAAAAACATGGCATGTGACATAAATTCCATGAATCAAGCTTAAAGAGAAGTTTTACTAAAGAAGTTAATACAAGGTGCAAAAGATAAAATGTGTTACTCAGATGCTTGTCAAATTATTGGACCGTTATTATTTGTACTAGGACAAAAAATGGCATTAGCCCTCCACCATTTGGTTCATCTTGAATATACTTATTTCAAATTCAATTTTCCTTATTTTAATGTGTGTTCATACATATGTTACGTTGTTGTAAATGGCTGAAACATTATCAGCTCTACTTAAAAAGTGTTTAAAAGCTTGAGCTTGTTAAGACATACACTTAAAGGATACTCTTTCATGTTTTCATCAAGGTTCTTGTGTGGTTACCCTAACAAGTCAGAATGTTGTGTGGAAACTGCTTTTTTGTGGCTTTGTCTCCATGTCCAAAATACATTAAAGAAAAAGACAGGGCTTTTTGTAGTTACTGAAGCCTTACATCCTGGTGCACTTTGGTTGTTGTCACTTTGGCAGTTGATGAGCAAATCCACTTTTAATCTGTTAGAATCCCCCTGCTCTGAATGATGGAGACAGAGATAATGTGGAGATAAATTTTGCTGTTAGGGCCTGCTGAACCTTGCTCTAATTGTGGATGTTGAAGGAATGCTACGGTTCCTAGCAATGCCAGCGGTGCTTCTGTTCCAAACTGTTTTATTGTGCGAGTGCGTGACCATAAAGATGGAACTTTATCGTGTGAAAGCACCCAAGGAAGTCATACGTGTAGACTGTTGTAGGGACCTTCTATTCATTGACCATGTCACCCCATGTGGTTTGGCTAATTGGTTGCCCTGACTGGGTCCTTTTTTTTTGTGAGTCTTTCTTCACAAAAGCCTTCGGTCAAAATCACGTGGTGTGGCGGTTGAAAAAGGGGTGCACTGAGGGGAGAGGTCGTCCGAACAATGTGTTCGCTGAGGAGAGCCGAGGAGCCCATTGGAGACTGCAGGAGCGACTCCTCTCAGTCCCGGGCCTCAACAAGTTATCTCTGACCCACTTACTCAACCATGTGTGAGTTTTCTTTTTCTTTTTTTTTTTTTTTTATTTCCTTACCCTTTCTCCTTTCACTCGCGACAATAAACTGGTCGTTGTTTCTTGTGTGCTCTTAGTTGTAGCTTTGGAGCAAGATGAGTTGTTTGGATAGGTCGCTTGAGGGTTGACATAGCTCACCTCCGCACAAGGACAATGAACTCAATAAAGAATCCATCTATCAATCTTGTCGGCTTTCTAAAGTGGAGAATGTACTGCGGTGGGAACATAGATTCGATTATTCGGTTCAGGACGTCTTCAGCTGCTTACAGTGACAGTGAGAGACCATTATTTTTCTTGAGACATGGACCCATAGACATTAGTGGGTCTTTAACACACTCTTGATTGATTTTCCTCAGATAAGGACTTTATGTTTCAGGCGATAATGTTTCTTAAGTAATTAGTATCTGCCTCCTTACAGAGTGCTAAATGAGATTGAAACGGCTAACTTCTCTTAAGGACGTCAGCTTTATCGTATGCGTGATTTGAATCAAAGTAGTTTCAACCAATTTTCAACAGAAAGACTTACTTAAAACTAAAACATTAAATTGGTTTACAAAGGAACAGTCTTACAGGTACCACAGCTGAAGAACGAGACGAGACCTAAAGGTCCAGTGACTGTGAGGAAACTATACCTGAGCTCTGTTTACTTCTCAAATTCCTCATTGCTGTCCTACTCTTAGGACTTAACCAGTCATTTGCGGAGCCATTTTAAAGTATTCCTGTGTAAAACAGAGGCATTTTAATTTTGTCTCTGATGGTCTTAAGAAAAACTATCTGCTCTTTTTTGTTTTGGTTTTGAAAAATCCATTTATGTGATTATGTGATTAAGCGCATTTTCAGTACATTGTAGTGAATATTATCCCTTCCACCATTTTACAATGGGAAATTATTTCCATCAACTTAAACCTTTTGAGTTTGAGTTCAAACACATTCACAGAAACATCAGCCCATTAGCTACTGTTGCAGTAGGTTTAGGAGCTGCTATGGCTCAGTGCCTTTGTGCATTATGGGCTGTGTCTGTATGTAGTTTCTTCTGTTTCCATCCACAGAACTTCTATTACAAGTTGCTTAGAATCTTACAGCCAAGGACATCTAATATAGTGACATTTCATTTTAGTCCCCAAAAGGCCTATGAAATCCAGCTGTTGCTTAGTGACCCTCATGAAGCATATGTAAATATTTATAGTAATTGCCTCATCAGAGAACAACACTCAACACCAGCTTAAGACTGAGCCAACACATGCACTGTAACCTGATAGGCTGCAAAAGAAAACAAAATGCAAATTCATGAAATTAGTACACATCCAAAAGATGAAAACAAATGATTAAATGTCAGATGAGTGAGAAGACACACATTTCTCTCCCTCTCTCTGTCTTTCTATTGCTATTGTCTCTGTTCTTTTTATGCAGCCTTTTGCAAATTTGTAAAATTTGAGTTAACCCTCAATGTGGTCCTTCAGGGATGAAACGCTCCCATTCTGGTAAAACATTGAGAGGTAAATAATAATATTCTGGAAATTATTTATATGATTATATGTAATAATTTATAAGCTTAATTTATAAGCTTGTGAAGCTTAACAATTTGCACTAAATGTACAAACCAAGAAATACTGGTGTTAGCACAGTCAATATATTAGAGCAGCTCAAAGCAAGTATTTCATTCAAACTCAATGGCACTTAAGTGCCAGTCTTGAACAGTGAATGTATAACAAAGAGATAATGTAATCATTCTGTTTGGACTACCAGCGATACAATGTATAAGAATGAATTGCAAATATGAATAGCTATATGATGATTTCCTCAAATATGGACTAAAAAACCATATTCTTACATGCTTTACAATACCTGCCAAGACATACTCAACTGTAACAGATATTTCTCTTTGATGTATTGTGAATATTTTAACCTTAATAATTTTGCTGAGGGTTTTTATTATTTTTTTTTATTACTTTGTGAAAATGACTGGACTGCCCTAGTCATGGAGCTAGCCTGATGCCAGCCTGCAAGGGATTGAATGGGAAGCTGGGATAAACTCAATAGGCTTTTCCCACTGGGCCAGCTGAAACACAGCAGCTATGCACTGAGGGGGAAGGCAAATGGACTCTGGAGAGTTGTAAACTAAATGAAGGCCTCCTCCTCAATACTGCTGATCTTTGTTTTGTGGAGGAGTCAAGTGGGATGTGAGGAATTTATGAATTCTGCAGGTCATGTTGAGCTTATCAGGAGGGTTAAGAAAATATTACTTTAGAACAGAATTAAAAAAAAAAAAGAAAACTGAATCCCAGAGTGTGAATGTTACCCTGGCTGTAAAGAGAGTATTTAAATTGATTTAGATTAGATTTTCTGAAACCTCTCACACGTAACAAATGTGTTAGCATGCGCTAAAAACAACAGCTGAAGAAGTAGTTGATGTATGAAATGTATAATGTAAAAAAAAAAAAAAAAACCTGGTGGTGTTATTGATATAAATTAGGCTTAAAGCATTATTTACACATGCTAAATGTTCTGTGCCTCATTACATCTGGAAGAAAAATGCATAGCGAAGTGTGTATTTTCTTTCGTTTCATCTCATTCACTGTTTTTCGTTTCATAATTACATTTTAGGTAAACACTGTCTGATGCCATACGGCTTGAAAGGAACCAACTCTCAACTCTTCTCGTCCTTTACAGGAGAGCAGTGTAATGAGTTTTAATCAGTGGCAGCTCTGGTCGTAGTGGATTTCATTACAGTTTTGGCTTGCTTTGCTCATGGTTTGATTGTGCTGCGGAACTGCCCTCAATGAGCTTATGTCAGTCCTTGATTAGACAGAGAGCTTGCGGGGAGACGTCGACGTCACCCTTTTTTTAAAATAGCTAATCTGGGATCGGAGTACAATGACTCCTTTAACTCTCTACCTCCCCCCATTCGTCAACTCTCCTCTCTTAGTCAAGCGTCTCTAGCGCTTTTGCACTCTCAAGTAAAGCTCTGCTCAGACTCCTGGCTTCCATCAGTCACTACCACTTAAAACTCTATTGCTTTTGATATGCCTTGTCTATACACAGACTATAACCCCTTGTTGCAGCTTGAAAAAAACTCCTACCACCCCAACATCATCAGACACAATTACCCACTGTTTCTGCAGCAGGCTAGTCAGCTAGCATGGCTGTCAGAAGGATGTTTGTGAGCCTTGTCCCCGCATGACGAAAATGTGTGTTGACTGGCTAGTCGTCAACAAGTCGATAAGAAGACATTTCAAACAAACAAACAGAAAAAAATGGTCCAAAGACTAAAACAGCGCTTATAAAGCTCCAAACTGAAAATGCTAATTAATTCTGCCATTGCGGAGGTGGCCATAATCTTGTTGAGTCAAATAAAGAGCAGCTACTTTGATTTGTAGTGTTGGCTGGAGGGGGCCTCTGTTCCCACCAGATAGAGCCATATATCCGACGGGTTTCAGAGCAAAGCTTTGACTAATCCCTTCAATGAGCCACTCCAAGGAGGATTTACCTGAACTACTGAGTACTGTAACCCTGCACTGCTTTGCATATGCGAGGCACAAACTTTTGGAAGAATATTCTTCTGAATTATTTATTAGGTTTTGTTTTCTTGTTGACAATTCCCGGCAAAACAGAGTGTTTGTGTAAGCACCTATACGTTTTTACAGACTGTCTCCCGTCCTTCCTTCTGCTTTTGTGATGTTTTCTTTGGGGCTCTGGAGGCATGCTCTGTCTGTGAATGCCCAAACAATGCACTCTTTTACCTAAAAAAAGACTTTTTTTTTTTTTTGTATTATTGATTTTATGTTGATGGACAACCAAATCATGTACTGAGTACACAGGTAATTGAGCGTGCTGAGAACAATGAAGGCAGCATTATTCAGATCTGGATGACAGAAGCAGTAAAAACACACAGTATAAAAAAAACTGGGGGACAGCAGCACAATAAATGTCCTTCCAACGTCTGTAGTCTTACACCAGATTTCAGTGAGTTCATGCCTCTCCTGTCCCCCTGTGGGACCATATTGCATGTAACCGGTCAGATTGGCATTGCACATCTAACCTTGTCCTTAAGTCTAGATCTGACCTTACACACCTTAGAACAGTGTTGTTACCACTGCCAAGTCAGAATTACGACCAGACAAGAGAATACTCAAGTCAGCAGAAACGTATTAGCCTGAGGCAGACTGCACAAATTGTGCTGTCTCCCATTATGAGTGAGAAAATATGACCTGGGCGGTGATGGTTTATGCATCTGTGTGTAGTCACTTAGAGATAATGTTATATTGGCAGTCAATGGCCAGCATAATCTCTATCCTCCGAGCCTGTTACAGGTTTGGACACTCGATAGAGGTGTCCAACACCAGTACCTAGTAACTATTCAGTAACACACTGTACACACAATAACACGTTGTTAGAACATTGAGGTAAAAACCCAGTATTTACTGACAACTCTGCAGGTCAGCTATTAATTACTTTCACATTATAGTGGAAAAGAAAGGATGGTTCTTCACCATCCTTCGTTTAGGAAGTAAAGACTATGTAGTCACATGCAAATAGCTATTACAGAGAACCTGGTTTGCTAACCAGCTAAAAAAACAGAGGCCTATTCTTTGTGCCTTTTAAATTGCTACATATGAACAGGGTTAGTTTCCCATGCATTTCTTGTGAATATTCATACTGATAAGTTTTGGAACTCTTATCTGTCTAATTTCTTGTATGAACAATGAAACATACCCTGCTTTTCCCTGGACATTGAATTGCTATTAAGATAATACTCCTGATCCTACAGTTAGAGAAATGGTCATTTCTCTAATCTTTTATATATATGTATGTATGTGTGTATGTAGATGTCGGTCTCTAGTGTTTTGATTTGCCATTTTCTCATTAAACAACAGTCACAAAAAACGAAAACCTCACATAACCTTTTGTCATTCTGTGGTTAAGTCAAACATTGGTTTTGTTTCATACTCATTCAGTTGGCTGCAACGCTTAGTTACACATCATGTTCAGCACCTGTAAGTGTGGAGCATATGCCTTGCGCTGCTGTTAATGTAATTTTAATGGCTAGATTACACCTGTTTAAGGTGTGAGACGCTAACAAGGAACAGTTCTTTCAGTTGGTTAATGAGGAGAGAAGTGCGTCTTCATCTTTCTGTGACAGTCAGGAGGCAAATGGGATCATATTCTGTTTGAACATACAACTGAAACCACTTTGGCTAATTTGACAGGGTCAGTCAGTTATGTTTTGATACTGCAAAGGCTTTGTTTAAACTAAAAAAAAAAAAAAAAGACCTTAAAACTGATTGCACAACCAGTTAAATGTTGTAAGAGGTTTGAATAGCACCCTGATGGTCTGAGGCCTTAAAAACCAACACCAACGCCAACACAAACACAAGTTTCAATGCTAGCTGACGTTAAGTGATATCTAAAAATTTAAGCTGGATCACTCATTCACTGAATATCTGACTAGTTTGTGGATATATTGGTTTCATGGGTAGGACAATACCTAGAGGCTTCCTGAAGAAACAGAAGATGTCATCTTTCCAAAGCCAGCCATGGCAGCTGGGATCAGCTGATGCTCTCTAGCTCTGCTCATTAGCTGAGTGGATATTTGAACCCAATCAGCCTCTAAGGAGATAGTCAGTTTTCAATTCCATTACATTGCTTGCTTTACATTATTCAGATAATGCATTAATCACATTTTCCTGCGGATTTAAAGCACATGACAACCAAAACAAACAAACAAAAAAACCAAAACATACAAAGGTACACATGCACAAACACACACACACACACACACACACTGAGAATGGAAAATAAATGAAGGCAAAGAAACTATGGAGATCTTTCCATCAGAATGACCATGACAAAATAAGCAGAGGGCAGCCCAGTTCAGCGAGATGGAGCTCATCTGTGAGAATGTTGTGTCTGCTTGAGTGAACCAAGTCTGCTTATCTGAAGGCCAAGACAAACTCCTGCGTTCGGTCACCAATGATAAATTGCATTGACGAAGGAGATTGAAAGAAAATGTTAATGGTGGATTGCTTGTGGCTGTGACTCATTTGGCAATTCCGAATGGTGAGTTTTCCACATGGAAAAGCAATTTATCACAGAAATGAAATTTATGTTTGTTTCATGTATTGCTTTTGTGACATTTTCAAGCGAGGTGTCAAATTTATTCACTTTGTTGGAAGTTTCTCTCTCTCCCTCTTTCTCTCTCTCTCTCTTTTTTTTTTTTTTTTTTTGAGAATGGTTGTGTCTGAGAATGGTTATGTCACCACTAGCAGTAAGAAAGTCGTACTTAATATAATGTGGCGGTAGAAATTATAAATGCTAAAATCTTTAGTCAGCCAGTTGTTCAGTTGGCATTAACACAGCAGTGGCTCCGTTGCACTGAAACTAATGAGGGAACACAGTAATGGTATGAATCGCCGTTTACAATATGTGAAATGCTTTGTAGATGCCCGTGGCCATAATATCATTTTCACGGTGAGCTAACACGTTTAAGATGCTGCACCCTGTGGAAGGAAACACTCCGAGCATGTGTTTTTTTTTTTCTCCCCCCCCCCCCCCCCCCCCCATTGTGGAAGTTGAAATTTCCACTATACAATTGCAGGACAGTTTGCTGAGGCCAGAGTAAGCTCCTTTAGTCCTGATGTTTATTTTGCAGCAGGCAGGGTTTTAGCTGAAAAGAGCCGTAATCCTCGTACCAGGCAATAGGCACAGAGTTGGTGTCTGACAGGTTCAAGTTGCTTTTGTGTCTGAAGAGTGGTGCCTGGGAGAGACAGGTCTAGAGCAAGGATTTTGCTCTGTCTGCTTAAAGACACTCTATTTTTTTTTTTTTTTTTTGCTAAAGACATCAGCATCAAACTTAAATCAGGTCTACTTATCTCCTCATCACCGTAGATGTACAGAATACAGTGAGTTCACAGAAAAAAAAATTCCCTTGATGTTTAGCAAGTCTCGGTGCATTTTGTGCGAGGAATGACTTATACAAGTGTCTCTCTGTAGGCGTAGTGAGAATTTGAAGATAATAGAGAAGAAAAAGTAAGGGAGAGTGAGGAAACTGAAGAGAGACTGAGATCTATACATTTCTGTAAGGACATGACTATTTGGTCTGTGGTACACTTTCTTCAGTTACTGTAGTTTTCTTTCTATGATTGAAGTATATTTGTGTCCTTGAGTTTACCAGGCATTTTTTTTTAAAGCTATTAATCATATTTGATATTCAGTACATGAGCTTAGTGGTTTCAAAGTAGTATAAATTAGATGTAATTTTTTTCCCCCCACAAAGGTGTAAAATTAAATTAGGCTTTCTAATGAATAGATCTTATCAATGTCTCTAATTTGATATCTCTTCTTATGTTTTTTTCATGATTCAGTGTATGCGAGTGTGTTTCGTATTTCTCTTTGGAGTGAGACAACAGTTCTTCAGCGTCTGAAGTAACAGATACTCATGATATATAGATCCAGTGACTAAATTAATGAGAAATTTCCATTAGAAAAATTGCATGACACAGCTGATATAAGAAGTGGGTAATCAAAAATGTCTTGTGACACAGCAAAGAAAATTAGATATTGAACAACCGTCATCCATCCCCCCCTTTAGGTGAAATACCCTCGAGGAAAGAGATATATTGTTACTCTCGCTAGAGAAGGAGGAGGCAAATGAAATGAGATGTCGCCAAGAGTATCTGGAGACGCTATAACGTACCTGAGCAACAGAAATCTTGTGAGAGGTCGCCGGTCACCGATATCCTCTGGCGTGCTAGAATTTCAGTTTGGATTCTGAGGTGTCTCCTCTAGCGTGCTTTATTTGTTGTAACGTTAGTCAACTGCATACGTAATTAGTGTCATGGGTGGTTACGTTTGCAATTATCCTGTAAAGGAGGTTCTCACAATGCAGTCAAGCATGCAATTATGCTGGCGGTCTTGCACGACCATACCCAGAGTGCCTCAACTGCTTTCTAATAGAAACAAAGCTGCCCCCAACTTCTATTAACCTCACTCTTTATCTGTGGCCTTCTCTGTATCGTAATTGATTACACAAATTTATCATAAATCATATCACTTGATTTGGCAAGACTTTTAATTCAAGGTGGGACCACATGGGTCAAGCCTTTTGAGCAACCTCCTTTTTGTGATAGATTTCTTTAAAAAATATATCATTCTTATATTGACCCAGGACTGAGATGAATGCTAATTATCCAATTTAACAGAGTTCTGTGTTTGCTGCCCATACGGCCCTAAATGAAACAGGTTGTTAGAGGCATTGATGTTGTCAGGAAATGGCATGTGAGCTACTCATTGACTTGTGCTCAATTAGCAGAGGGTTAGCACCAAAGCAAAGACAGCCTTTAAAAGCACTATATCCAATTAGGGAGAGTTCTGTCAGCACACAGTACAGGAGAGGATGATGTGCATGCTTTTGTCTCGAAGCAGCTTTGTCTTTTCTCAAGCAACCCAAAGGGCTAAATGCATTTTCAAACAATGCTTTGTACATATTGGTTCTAATATGTATTATTAATTTGCCCTGAAGGAATCCACATGTAGAGAGAAGCTTACTGGTTTCATATGTGATATAACATATCTGTTATGAAACCAATAATGTAGAGTCGTTTAAAAGAATCTCACATGGATACGGGGTCGTGAGACTGGGATTGGAATGCTAGACTCTTAAGAACCCATTAGCATTAAACTGAGTAGAATGGCAATGCTGTCATGCTAACTTTCTGAACTCTCCGTTCATCGGTGGATTAGGATGCTGCTCTGTTCCGGGGTGGCATGCAAGTGAACCGGCACTGTTGTTGTGTGTAGAGCGGCGGTCATTAATACGGAGAAGCTAAGCGAAAGCCATACAAATCCAAGACTCGTAGATGAGCATATTAAAAGCACATTAGCCTGTCCCTTTTTTTGTCGTTGTTTTTCTCAATCTATCATCGCTGAAAACATTATCAAAAGATAAAAACAGATGGCTGTTCCTAAGACTCAAATTCAAAGTTTCCATGCCCTGTTTAGCAAATTTATGATTTGCTGACGCACAGTTAAAGAGAAACACTGACTGTTTCGTAGAATGGGGGTCAGGGGGTGGGGGGCCTTAATTGTATTATGCAGTGCTGGGCATGATTTTATCCTAAGACTCCTCAAGCACCTAATTATTTATATATATATTTGTCACCAGGAGACACTAAGGTTGTAGTCCAATTATATTTCACAAATATCACAGTAATCTCATTTTTGTTCCCAATTTGTATGTTTTATACAAATTGATTTTAATTAATCGCAATCTCTTCTGAGTTAGCTTCCTCAGCCTTTTTAAATATAAGGGGCGTTGATTCAACCATGCGTACATGAATGTCTGACATTTTCATTCAGCGCTTTTAATGAAAGACTGAAAGCAGATGAATAGAATGGCAGCGAACAGAGCAGAAATAGATTGATAAATGGATCAGAGACGGAAGAGAAGAAACAGGATATGACACCAGCCTTGCCTTATCTGTAATAATATTCTGTTCTGCACGTCGTCACTGTATCAGCAAGCCCCCAGACTGATTAAGCCGTGTTGCCTCTATCCCTTCCCGTGATTGACGGCCCTGGTAAAGGTTCCAATATTTAAATATGTGACCTCATTCTATTCAAGGGGCTCCAATATATAAGCAGTGCCGGTCGGGGGCCCTCACAAATGATTTTCCAGACAAAGCAGAGAACCGGCCCTGGGTTTTTTTTGGGGTTTTTTTGTAGGGAAGTGCATTTTATTATTCTGTGGGGTGAAATAACGGGGAAAGGAGAGGAGACAAAAATGAATTGGCATTACTTGTAGTTCTTTTTTTTTTTTTTCTTTTTTTTCATTTTTCATTTAAAACGGTTCTAAAGCCTGTGGAAGGTAATTGACTTTATGTTAATACTTTTTTTTTTTTTTATTTCATGAAGCAAGCAACCACGCTCACCGGCGTCTTATGCTGTTAATGAGAGTCAGTTGCCTTTTGTTAACATAAATAAATAAATAAAGTATAATTTATTTGACATTTCATTACCAGGCCACAGTCAAGTGGTAGTTTAATTAAATCTGGGGTCCTGTTGGAAAGAACTAGGCACGCCCACCTGCCTTAAAGCCTCTGGTGCGCTGATTGATTATGAACCAAATAATTAAGATGCTCTGGCATCCACAATGAATCTGCAGGTAGGCCCTGCTTCTACCCCTGACAGTCTGGAAGGATGTTTTGTGTGGACGTGAGTGTTACTTCACCTCTCTCTGAGAGAAGTTCTGGTTTGCCTTTGCCAGGATAGTGCGAGCGTATTCCCACACTAGCGAAACTGCAGACAGAGCTGTAAATTACGTGACCGTCAGTCACCAGAGAGTTGTTTATCATCTGAGTACTCTCACGCTGACTTCAAACGCAGCGTGTGAAAGAAACTCGGCTTTACTGCAGTCGTTCACTTCGGTACCTGCCGCACTGGCGCTGAGACTACTCGTCAGACTTCACTAATTCGTTGGGGGGTTTGTTTAGAATGAATCCAGACTCCAGGATTCTTAAGCTTGTTGTGGCATTTCAGTCGAATGACGTCAGCGTGTTTATGTACAGAGGTTTTGCAGTTCTCTTTGACTGAACAAATGCCACTTGGCAATTGGTAGATCTGTAGCTCATTCATAGGTGTGAGCCTGGGTTTTTCCCAGGGATTTGTCATTTCCTCTTAAGTTTATTACCTGCTGTGCTGTTCCTGCTGGCATCTGGAGAAGCTTAACCAAACCTTATTTATTTTGTGCATAAACAGGAGTTCATTTGCACTCGGTTTTGAAGCAAACAGTATCTCTTTTGGCAGAGAAAGCCACTGCACTTGAGACAATGTTTTAATTCCGTAAAAAACAGAGCTATAAATCCAGTGGAGCGAGATTTATCGTGTAGGTTTAATTTTATGACATCTGTGAAAAGACGGTGATTATTGATGCAATGTTAAAGTAAACCGTGCAAATGTGTTGCATATGCTGTGCGCTCAACATGATGCAGCTGCAGACTACTGGAGATTCTTCTTGTCTAATCAGTCAGTCGTGCTTATTCTCAAAGACTGTGATTATTTTGCCCCGTTGCTTAGTGTGCTGGTGCTGATGCAGAATGGTGCCCTGAGTGTAGCACAAGATAACGCGATATTTCTATGATATTAGATAAGGCAACCCCCTCTGTGTTTGTTTTTGAAGCCATCTTTGAGAGGGGATTTATATCCCTACCCCCAATCCAGCATTTTCCCTGCCCCCCAGCTCACCCCAGGCACACACACACACACACACACACACACACACATACACACTCCCATGCACACACGTAGACACAAAGACAGGCCCTGTTGTAATTCACTCTCAGAGTTGGCTTCCATTTAATCATTAATCTTTTTCATCAGCTGGCAACAGTGTGACATTGTATCTCACACAGCTCACACAAGGACATAACCACTCAAAAAAAGCCCCTATATTGGACAACTGCATTCCTGCCCAAACGATTCTTTGCCTTTTTAAAAAAAAAAAAAAAAAAAATCAGCTAATTATCTCTCTTTTGTGACTGAAAACGATGAAACTGCTTACACACTTTTTATTTTACCTTTGTGCAGGAAGCATAATGTAGCCTTAAATTAGAGTGTGTTAGATGTATCTTGGAGGCCATTATCCCTGCATAATTATCTTGTGTAGATAGTAATTACATTGCGTAAAGTACCAGCATGTTTTCAGCACAGTAGTAGATGTCACAGAGGGTTGACTACTCAAATACCCTAGGCTTCCCTATTATTTACGCAAGTATTGACTCCATATAGCGCAGTTAGTCCGTTATGCGTCTAGTGATGGGAATCTGTGAGTCCCTGTATATTTGTCAGGATTAAGAACAAGTGAGTGTCGTTTTATTTCTTGTTTTGGCGTTATCCCTGCTCTCTCCTCCTCATGATTTAATTACAGTGAACTGTCCCGCTGGAGGTCTGATATGCCTTGTACCTTATCCAGGTCATCAATCAAGCCCTCAGCTAGACCATCCACTGTGGAAACAGAACATTCACTGACACCATACTGGTTTACACTAATCAGTGTGGGCAGGAGAATCATACATCACACAGAGGTTGTCTTTGGATGTTTGGCCCATATCACCAGGCTTCTTTTCAGTGAACCTCTAGCCTCAGAGGATGCATACAGCTACATGGAAAGTGCATTGATAGCATTCTGAAATCCTAACCCCACTCCATTCAAGGTTGTTTCCTAGGTTTTCATTCGCCCGCCCTTCAACATTAAGCGAATCTTACCCTGAATAGAGTCTTTGCTCGGCCTCTGAATGGGATTCACAAACCGATGGAGAGAATCCTTCCATCTTGCTTTTTTTTCCCCCATTCTTTTTTCTTTCTTCCTTTTTCCTCTCCCCGTCGTTCTAATGTGGAGGTTATCAGTGGGTTACATTAAACAGCTTTCAGGGTTGTGTTGCAGGTAATAAAGACTATATAGAATTCTGATATAGAATTCTGTAAGTACCCACTGTGGCTCCGTATTGAACGAAGAATCTGTTAGAGGAATTATTATTTTTGATTACTTTAGCATCACAATAAACATCCTTCTTGATTTGTGGAGGTCATTTGCTGCTAGACTGTTTGAGAGACATTGAAGGGATATGAAAACATAAGTGTGTTCAGAGGTCATCGTAAATAACTGTAATCAGCAAAAGGAAGGGTATAAATTGTTCTCGGATCAGGTCAATGATGTAACAAACAGGGCTCTTTCCTTATTAATTCTTTCAGCTGTGGGCATTGAAGCCTTCCTCCCCCTTTCAAATTGCTCATTGGCTGTGGTCCATGCTAGTAAACACTTGGTCAGATGTACAACACTAACAAGCTAATCACAACAGGTCTGCTTCAATCTCTGCCATCGATCTATGACGCATATTCCAGCACTAATCCAATTAAATTTGTTTCACTTGTGAGGCAGGATCCTGTACTCAGGACCAGTGCATTCAATGGCTGTGGGCAGCCGCTGCGAAATGAATGTAATTCAGATAAAATGTTACATTTCTCGGTCTATTTTTCATTGCGTTGCAGGGGAAAGTAAAGAGAAGTAATCAAGGAAGGGACCCGGCAGCGTAACAATGAGGTCAGAGGCCTTGCTGCTGTATTTCACACTGCTGCAGATCGCAGGGGCTGGCTTCCCGGACGACTCAGAGCCAATCAGTATTTCACATGGCAACTGTGAGTACCCTAAGCATCTACCGCTGCTTCCCTTCTCTTTCTCTATTCTTTCTTGTCTCTTTCTCTCTCTCTCTCTCTCTCTCTCTCTCTCTCTCTGTGTCTTCTGTATGCTGCTGGAATGTGAAATGTGATTTGGTGCCAAGGGAAACACAGAAAATGTGAACTTTAAAAATGATATTTGAAATGGAGTCTTTCCCACATCAAAGGATAATCCTTTATTTTCCTGTCAGGGCTTAAAGCCTTGTGTGATAGGCTAAATACAGCATGTGGCAAAGAGATACAGTATACGCTTCCCTTTACTCACTCCCACTCACTTAGTTTTTCTATACGCACCTGTCAGATTTTTTTTTTTTTTTTACCCGTCATTTGCAAAACTTTTGTTGAACAGGGGATTTGGTGAGTTTGTCCTCATGTGAATTTTCTTTTGTTTCTTCCACCTCTTAGATACGAAACAGTACCCAGCATTTGTTGGACACAAACCAGGAAGAAACAACACACAACGGCACAAACTGGACATTCAGCTGATAATCATAATGAACAGAACCCTTTACATTGCAGCAAGGTCAGTTCAACTTCCTGTTTTGGGGGGGGGGGGGGGGTTTCTGTTTTGTTTTGTTTGTTTCATTCTTTCTTTTTTTTTTAGTTACGTTGCTTTGTTTTGAGCCAGAGAGTCAGTAGTACTTGAGTGAAAAACTTTGGCCCCTCCTCAAAAAAACCATAGCTACTGCCACTCCTCCTCAATTGACTGAAGTACACATTCACAATGAGGCTGCAAAAAAAGGCGGAATGTCAAAATCGTTCTTGTGTATCTACTAAGGGCTTTTAAAATACTTAGAGAACAGTGATTCGAATAGTAATAATAACAGCTATACCACAAAGAATATATGAAAAAAATACATACAGTCATTTTGTATTAGTAATGGAAAACAAGGATGGATTTGTGATAAATATTATGAGGGATTAGCAAATGTTATTCAGACCCTAAAATGAAAACCAAATGCTCATCTTCTATCGCCCTCTATCCTGGTATCTGCTTCATGAGGCCAGAGCATCAGAAATAATGAAGCAAATCAAATATGTCTTGCCCAGCTGTTCTTGTATGGAGTGACACGTAGCAGCTTAAACAGACAGCCGAAGCAGTATTAGTTCCGGAGCTCTGAGATACTCTGTGATGGCTCATACTACAATTTGATTGGTCATCTTAAGATGATTAACAAAATATGCAGTTTATATGAAGGCTGATACAGGTGCGCTTTTCCCCGATGATATCTAGCTAACAAGATAGGAATATTCATCAGAAAGAGAGGGGTTGTCTGTCAGACTGCCCGCTGTAGCCTGGAACCACATGGTTTACATGGTCTGATGCCTTATATCCACTTTCATCATGTAAGTCTCGTTTTTTTTTTTGTTTCTGTTCGGTTTTACTGTGTTCGGCTCACAGAGGCACAGTGGATAGACTCTCCCAATATTTTGTCTTGTTATTGAACTCCAGTGATGAAATGTGAAGCCAGCCCCACAGAAGGACACAGTTGTATTATTTGACAAAACCCTCCAAAACTGGTTTTAGTCTGACAGAAAAAAACTTGACAGGATGTGCAGCGTCGAGGTATCGACAGACAAAGCAAAGCAGATTTTTGAATGAGACAGTGTATAATTTACACACAGGTGTGTGGGTTAGAATCATTGCTTGGCTTACACAGTTGTAATTATATCAACAGAGCTATGAGTGGTCTGTTTTGTAATTATGAAGTTTATGTCAAGTCTACAGGGAATTTGATTAGTATGCTGGCAATTATTCTACTCAAGTTTTGCATTTATTTCTGTATGTTGCTTTCAGTTGCTAGAAAACTCTTAGTGTTACATGGCTGGACAGATCTATTCTCAGATTTGCTGTTGAGTCCTAAAGTATTGATATGCTTGTGGAAAAAAAAAATTGTTTAAGTTTCATTGTAGATTAATTATATTTAAGAACAATGGAATGAATGGGTCATATGACAAGACTTTCAATGTTATGTTATTGATCCCAGATTTAATTGCAGTACTCTCCCCTACAATCTATACAGTGAAAACAAACTACAATAGATTCCAACAGAGCACGAGAGATCAGTGTACAACCAGTGTACAATAATTACACATGAAAGACTTTGCATTGTTCGTGAAGTGTTGTATTTCCTGTCATGAAAGGCTTAGATGTGAACAGTTCGATAAGCGGTGCCTCTAGCTTTGTTTGTTGTGGCTAGCACGGGATGACCAGTATCCGCTTGTAATTAGGCTGTGCGAGCTAGCAGGGACCAGATCCTTTGGGTTGTTTTTCCTTATGTTTTTGCCGACTCGCCAGGTCAGACACTCTGATCAGGGAGAGAGAGAGAAAGACAGAGCGAGAGAGAGAGAGAGCAGATACTGCAGCTTAACAGAGTTAAGCTTTTTCCTGGTGTCTGCCCGCTGGGAGATCCAATCGGCCGCTGCCAGCCTGCCAATAGGTATCAGCCAGCGGGTACCCCTAGGTCACTCCACATGCAGGGCATTGTCGACATTCCCTTGCCCCAACTGTTCTTCACCATGGCAACGGCACCAACCGTTACCATTACGAGCCCTCAATGGAAGTTTTTTTTTCCCTTTGGGTTGGGTTTGGGTGGGGGTGGGGGGGGGGGGGGGGTTGAGGTAGGGGTTGTTTGGGGCTGGAACGTTGGGAACACATGTCCATTCCTTCTTTGAGTCCTTGCTGAAATAAACAAGGGCTGCTCTTTAGGCACATGAGTCTCAATGATTCAGTCCGCGTCAAATCCAGTTAAAGCCTCGCTAATGACACGGATTACATTTCCTCTGCTCCCTCAGTGAGCAATTGACAGTCTTGCCCCAGCCACTGTTTGCATTCGCGTAACCCATACAACAAAAAAATGGAAATGAGTGTTTGCGAGGTAGACAGCCAGAAAATACTGGACGAGGCTCCATTACCATACTCAGTGGACTGGTGCTCAAATCTCTCTTATCAGAAATCATTCATTCACAGAACGCTGTGAGTGTGGGTCATGTGAGTTTCAAGCAAACAATGTACAATGAGGCCCTGGCCATACATGATCCAGTTATGAAGAGGGTGGAATATGTGGAAAGGGGAGATGAGGGTGAGAGTTGTCCTATTTTGGAGGCCCATAGGTGTGGGTTGCATACTAATGACGGGTCTCTTTTCTGCTGTCCCCGGACGAGAGATTGTTTTACAAAAGGCCACCAGATGGACCGCACTGGCCCACGGTCACCCCCACAAGAAAATGGGGTGTTATGAAAACGACATTCCATAGCACAAAGCCCTTTCTGTTCCCTTGGTTGATGTCCAAGTCCTCTTCCCTTCTCTACCCTCCAAAGTGCTTCCTAATCTCATACATCTAGGTCCAAGCATGTACTTGTATGCGAAGCATCCCACCAAGTTACCTTCAGTAACAATCTTTAATTACCTCCAGTTTGTGGTGGTTAGAAGGGCCTGTTATGGTCTAGACTAGAAGGACATGACGATATATCTGCACAAATTTACTATTAGTTTAAATCCAAACCGTATTCAAACCATCCCTTTTAAGATTCAGACGAGCAATTTTGTGTCTCACCAGCCTATACTTGCCACACGACAGGTGTAGATGTATGTTTCTGGTCACTAACATCAGGAAAAACGAGAGAGATTGCGCCAGGAAGAGACACGTCTGGACTTGCCTTGACGTGGTCACAGATGCTGATAATGTTTGACTGGTCGTGTTTGCACAGTCACCTCTCAGAGTTGTGCAGCCAGGATGTTTGTTCAATGCATCACTGGGCAGTATCTTATCTCTGCTTTTACTCGAACACAAGCATGTTTGAACAGAGAAGGTGGCTGTAAAATGGTTGGATTCTTGTGCAAATAAGTCATCTTGACCAGATGAAAAACACTTAAAAAAAATACAGACTCCTACGTAAGGGTAAACCCACAGCAGCATAAAATTACTTTGATCTATCCTTTTATTTGCTACAGATAAGATCACAGCATCCTTCCAGCAATGTTTGTGAGAAAGAACAAAGATTCATGTAACGTGCCAGTCATTTAATTAATTGGAATTCCACTAATGCACACAGACTGTAAGCTGAGATGACACCTTACCTTTCCTCATTGAAATTCATTAGAGAGCAAGATGACTCTCAAGAAACACAATCCAGGGTCACATGAGGTTTGACTTACAGCAATCTTGGAAGTGTCAGGAATCTTGACTGCTTTCTTTTTCCTACTTAGTTCAGTAAGAAACTAAATGTCTGATCCTCTGCAATATACCTACACAATAAGTGTTTCGGAAATTAAGAATTTGTGGTGAGCCAGTTTTTGAAGAGCGATATTATAATTCATGTAAACAGGTTTGAGGATTTCTTTCTACCCAACTGTTGGCGGAGGCAAGATAAATGAATTTTGTAGCTGCAGAAAATCAGCGTAGTGTCCTCCTCAGCTGCCTTCCAGTGAGATGAACGTGAATCATTTTTGAGCTGTGGATAATGAAACCACTTTTGAGGAGATTATTTGTTGGCAGGAACTTTTCACGGTTTTGCCTACGATTTTCAACCAGGGTAGATAAGCGTAAACATACATCTGCGTCTTTAGGACATCTAAGAGACGAGAGGGATTTCCCAAATTTTTACGGCTTTTAAGATTAATCGCTCAATTTCGTCTCAAAGATTGATAACATGATTCCAAAGTGTTTTATCATTGGTGAAGATTACAGAGCCTAGGGGAGAGTAGATGTAATTCAAAAGTGCTCCTCCAGACTTTATTAAATTTGGCTAATGAGGATATAAGCCACCGTGCAGGTTGTGAGATATAATTAAACCAAACTCAGAAGACATCAGCAAGGCACTGATTACAAAATATTGTAAGTGATCTTAAATGAAATGACCACTTTTTCAACATTTTTGTGCTGTTTTACTTCCCTTAAGAGACAAACAGGTTATTTTTTTTTCAGCATTACTGCACAAGGGCATCAAAGAGGGCCTGTTTAACTGCCAGTTTTATGTGTACCATATGCTAGAAGGTTGGTCCATAACATGCAATGAAACACATGAATCTTGTCTGCGTTTTAATGACTGTTAGTATAGATTTCCTGTGGTTGACTACCATGCTTAATTGACCTGAACAGCACGGAATGACTTGTCACTACCCCCAATGTCCCCAGTCAGCACCCCTCCCCACCACCCCCATCCAACAAACCTTTAAACAGAACAAAGAGAGCTTTGTCTGACACAGAGAAAACTTTAAAAGCTTTGTTGACTGTTTCTGTCAGAGTGAACAAATAGTCCTGGTGCTTGCTGTTGCATGTTGGAGATGAAAGTGTGCAAAATTGGACTGAAATCAGTTTCAAATCCGAATGGACTTTCCCTCTTATATTTTGCAGGGATCATGTATACACTGTGGACATTGACACAGCTAACTCGGAGGAAATCTTTTTCAGCAAGGTGAGTGGTTGTTGAGGAAAGCCCTGACTGTTTTGTTTTTTTGTTTTTTTCCATTGTCTTGGAAACTACCTTTGCTTGCCTCTTAATTGCTTGGCAGCTCTGAGAGCTGAAGCAGGACGTTGGCCAGAGATCGCTCTGACTCTGTGATGGGATAAGAGCATTATCCCATCCAGAATCAACGTCATGCGTCATCTTCCTCGAAAAAGAGGAACATGCTGGAATCCAGGAATTTATGCACATGTAGACCACTGTCCATCTCCACTCTCTCTAACACTTTTGAAGAATGAAATATGAAAAATTGATCAAAATACTACAGCTGTAGGATTGATTAATAGGGGAACTGATTACCTGCAGCATTTAATCAGAAGCCAGTTTGTTAGAGAGCTGTAAAGACTTGCTTATGCAGCTTTTCCAAGCAACGGTATCACGTTGACCTGTAGGGCAGTAGTAGGTAGTTTTAATCTAGTAAAACGTGCCTTTGCTCCATACCTCAACCCTACAGAGATATCCTCACTGCGGTAACTAAGTAGATCACCATTGATTTCACCCATTGATTTCCACTCCACAGAAACTGACGTGGAAGTCCAGACAGGCAGACGTGGACACCTGTCGGATGAAAGGCAAACACAAGGTATTCTGACGACATCCATTTTACACTGGGCCTGCCTTGTCACATTATGCTGCCCCTGTTTGCTAAACTACGGCTTTTTTTTTAGAGATTTATGAATTCTAATGCTGATGAAATCTAATAAAGGCTTTCTACTCTGAGCTAATGTCGTTTTGCGTCCCGACAGCATGGTGTTGTGTTACTTTGGTTGTATATTTGGAAATGTAATGATGTAAATGATAATGGATTGAAATCTAATAGAGAGAGATATTTTATGCTACAGCCTTAGGGAGGGTGGGACTTCAAGGGGTATGTGTTTGCTGAGTATGTGAGTGTGTGTGTGTGTGTGCGTGCGTGTGTGTGCGTGTGTGTGTGCGTGTGTGTGTGTGTGTGTGTGCGTGTGTGGAGGGTTGGAACGTCGGCTTGCAGAGATACAGCCGTACAATAAGAAGCCTGACAAATTCACATTACCTCACAGTTATATGAAATCATTGAAAATGTCAGTTCAATTCACCCATAGCATTCAGATTTATCATATTTTCCCCGTGTTTTCTCATCCGTCAAAATTACATGCGTGTCTAAAAACTCAACCTATTTTCCCTTTTCCTCTCAAGGATGAATGCCACAATTTCATCAAGGTCCTCCTTCAACAAAATGATGACACCTTATTTGTGTGTGGAACAAATGCTTTCAACCCTTCCTGTAGAACGTACAAGGTAGGGCTCTTCAGTTTCCATTACTTCTGACCTGACTCTCCATTCCTACGATCTGTTGCATATTTGGAATGCATACGGCTCAATAAAGAAATGACATACTGTAGCAGAAAACTCAAGGAGCTGTGGACAGTGATGGATTACTTTTCAGCACCTCGCTGACTGATTTGCAGGTGTGAGCTCTTGTTTTTTGATTCACAGCATAGACTCCAGCTGTGCGTGAATGGTTCATGGCATGCTTTTCATGGTAATGCTACAGGAGTACATTGACTTGATTTTTGTTTTTGCTAGATTGATTTGTTTTGTTGATTTGTTTTTGCTAGAAGTATGGCTTTGCTTGTTTGGTTTCTTTCTTTCTTTCTTTCTTTTTGGCTCAGTGGGTTAAACTTAACATTTTCTGTGATGAAAGTGCTGTTTTTGCTGCGTTGTGGTTGAGACTCATTTCTGTTTTGGAGGGACTCAAAGCTTAGAGACCCCCAAAAAAGGAGACTCACCCCGCTTTTACAAAGAGATACTCTTGATGACTTTCTGCACAGCGTGTGTTTTAGCAGTCAGGAGACACACATATTAGCTCATAATGCTAACGAGCATGTTTGTAACATGTGGTTTTTAGCCTGCGCGTCTGTGGATGTCACTGAGATGTCTCTAGTGCCTCTCTTTTTGTTAGCGTTGAATGGATGTTTTAAAAGACATTGTCCTGACCTACTGAAGCAAAGTATGTTGACAGCACTGAAGGACTGAACCTTGAAACCTTTAGATTTCGTTGTGGTCTCTCTCACAATGTCATCTCTCCAGTGAACATTTTAACAAAACCATAATACATTTTCTACAGAAACTAAGAACAAAACAATAAATAATTTTGTCATTTTGTTTTCTAGATTAAGAGAAAGATTGTAATGACTATTATCATTACAAAAGCATTATCAAAGCATCATACTGATGCTTTTTATCTTTCTGAAAACATACAGCAACAGATCTGGGTTGTCTGTAGCATCTGTATTGGCTATTTAGAGGAAAGATTCAAGTATTCAGTTTTCCATGTGAGCAAAGCAGACAAACACAACATTTTTGTCAGTTTTCAGTGACAGAGGATGGTACATATATAACTAGCAGATATTCAGCCAATTGTTTGTCCTAGTATGAGCAAAGCTGATATAAAAATGCTTCCAGTGATGTGCAGTTTTTCTTAAGCTGTAGATGGAGGCGTCCATCCTAAAGACTTCGTAATAACACTGTGAAATTGTCTGTTGGAGAAGAGACGAAGGCATTAGCTCTGACAGTGGGTACAGAAGAGCTCCCTGGCAGATTTTTCCCCTGCGGCTCTCTGGCCTCTAAAAGCTGCTGCTCCCCCCTCCCCTGAGGCGTTGCCCATTCTGGTGTGTCTTCAAAAAAAAAAAAAAAAAAAAACGTAGACCAGGAGAGAGCCAGCGCATGTGCACACTTGCATCTCCACCTTGGCCCCAGTCGGTCTCTTCATCTCCCCTGTGTGTGACAGGTCTGAAAAGAGCCACTGTTTCAGGGGGCCTAGACTCATCCCACATTAATCAGAGCAATGGGGAAAATGGGAGGGTGGGAGGGCTGTGTGTGTGTGTGTGTTTGCTGGAGGTTGGGGGGGGGGGGGGGGGGGGGCACTGTGCAAATGCTCTTGTCAACGGCAGTAACTACTCCCCCTTTTCCCCCTCCTCACTCCTCCCGCGGGCCCATCTGTAGTCGGCCTCCAATCGACGGCGCCGACACTTGCGTTTCCCGGGCCTCGCAGACAGACACTTTGGCAGCTTAAGGCTCAGTCCCCCGAGCAGAGCCGAAAGGAGCAGAGCAGAGCTTTTGTTGTATTAACGCCTTTCTCTCAGCTGCCTGATATATGACCGGTGTCGATTACATCACCTGTTGCCAGGCGGAGTTGGGGGTGGGCGGGGTAGCGCCGCAGGGAAGGCACAGGTGAAGGTGATGCCGATAAGCCATACATCCTCATCTAATGTCTTACAACAGAGATGTTTCCCACAGTCAGTTCAAAGTGGAGCTCTCCAGAAGTATTATAAGGAGTAATAACTCTAACAAGCACGTATATGAGATGACACTTGGGACGAACTGTCTCAGAGTCCTCAAGTCGCTTACCCCTGACTCAGCAACTGCAGCTACAGGCAATGAGATTAAAACAGTTCAAATTGTGGCTACTGCAGTTCAGACAAAAGTCTAACATGGCAGCTGTTAAAAAAAAAAAAAATTGTATGTATACTGTAACCCTTGGGAGAAGAGATCGTATGTCACCCCACTCCACCCGACCTCCAAGTTTTCAACTATGTTTTCAACTGGTCAGTGTGAACTTGTCTTCACATTTCTAAAAATGTCACCCTGGTGCAAGGATTTAATTACTAAATCAGTCAGTGTCCTCCCCAGAAGAGGAATTGAAAGAAAGGGAGCTAGAGGAACAAAACAACTGGGGAAATGTTTTTTTTTTTTTTTTTCACTCCCTGCCTTGCTGTTTGATACAAGGTTGACCTCGTATATCTCCAGATTGTCTGGGAGTCTCTTCCTCCCATTGAAAAGGCAAGAATAAACCCATGACAGAAAGCCAGACCCACTAAGGGCAAAGATCATTACCAGGGTGAAATAAACAGAAGTAGGCCGTCCTTACTCTTAGAATTTTGGTCTCATGAGAATCAAGTGATTTTTTTTTTTTTTAGAATGTGAATGCCTTGCGGATGCTATATGACACGCAACTCCATACAATTCATTTTCAGAAGAGAAACCTTCCTATTCTCCACCGCTTTGATTCTTATTTGAGAAATGTTAATGAGGTTTTTGTTGTCAGTTACTAATAATTCATATTGTAATGGAGAAATTCTGCATTCAGAGAGACTTTGGGTGACCTTTTTAGTGGGCAGATGATAGCTTTTTCCTGCTGAGATCGAAATAGAAAACAAAATGACCTGTTTAGAAGCCAAAAAAATGGTGGCATAAGCAGTTATGCGTCTTGGCAAGGCTCTGCTTTTGTTGAATGAGTAAGAGAGAGAGAAAGAGAGAGAGAGAGGGAGAGAGAGAGAGCTTTTGAAACAACTCCTTGAATAGAACAATGCTGCACCATTCCCTTATATAGACAAGTGTACACACAACCTTAATGGAGACCAGGTTATTACATGGACAAATTGGGTATTTCAATTAGTTTCTCTGTCAGACACATGTTTTGGTTTTTTTTTCTACATGAATTCACACGGTAAACCAGTTGTCTGTGGAATTTACAGAAGTCAGAGAGATGCGAGGAAGCATCGGTTACAGCTATGTGGGTGGGGTTAACCTCTGACCTTTTCCTTTCCCCTCTATCTCTCACTGTAGATGGACACCCTGGATGCCCTTGGGGAGGAGATTAGCGGAATGGCGCGCTGCCCGTATGACGCAAAGCATGCCAATGTTGCCTTGTTTGCTGGTAAGCTACCAATATACTGCACACAAACATGACTTTACTAATTTGTTTTCATAGCTTTAGAATTTACGCTTTAATAATGGCGTCTGAAAAACAAAACCGGGCTCACACCCTTGAAATCGGAGCAGTGTGGCTGTTTGATACACTCTAAGCATTACAGAAGTATTCCAGGAATACAAGGATCCCCCCCCGTATCATAGACAGAATACGCAGACAGACGTCCCCGGCAACAGTTGTTCCTTGTTACTGGGAAGGGTGTCTTGTTTGGCAGACTGTAGCTGTGGCCAGTTTGGAAACACATGAAGCTATTGTGGTATTGCTTGGAAGAAAAAAAAACATGAAATCTTCTCCAAAATATGGGGATTAAAAATAACTTCAAAATGGAAAACCCGAGTGAGTCATTGCTCCGTTTAGTGGGTTGCGAGGCTTCCAATTGGAGAGCTGTTAAAGTGATTTCTCTCCATTGATAGTCCCAGTAAATCTTATTGTGTTATTACTGCAATCATATTTTCTCTTCTGCCAAAGAAGAAACTTGCAACTCTCTGCGTGTATTTGTGTGTGTGTGTGATTGTAACCGTGGGTATATGTTGGCTCATGCTAACAGTATACTTGAATAATCTTTCAGTATGCCTGGTTTTCTGTATGTATCCAAGTTGTAGGGTTTGGGTTTCTTTGGAAGTATTAGGATATTTTGCCATTAGGGACTGGGATATTATGAGTGTTTTTGTGTGTGCTGGTTGCCTTAATTGATGAAATGAGTTTATGATTCTGTCTTTTTCTTTCTTTTTCTTTTTCTTTTTCTTTTTTGTCAGACGGGAAGCTTTACTCAGCTACAGTAACAGACTTCCTAGCAATTGACGCTGTCATTTATCGTAGCCTGGGCGACAGTCCAACACTACGCACCGTCAAGCACGACTCTAAATGGCTCAAAGGTGAGACAGGGATACGACTCATACACATTCAAAGGTCAAAACTCAGAGATGTTTTGACCATCTGAAGTAAGATTTTCTTCTGCTTATCCACCTTACTGAAAAAAAAACATAACCTTTTATTGTTTAAGTTATACTGACTTCTCAAAATTTACACTTACATATATTATCACGTGTGTTCCTTCTACAAGATGATAAGAATGTATCATCTCTAGATATCATACATGTTTTGTATCACAAATCCATTGTAATACAAGACATATTAATGTTGTAATACAACACACATTAATACTATTTGCCCAGCTGTGAAGTTCAGCTGTGATGTGCATCTACCTTGTTTCCAGAGCCTTACTTTGTACAAGCAGTGGACTATGGGGATTTCATCTACTTTTTCTTTCGGGAAATCGCCATGGAGTACAACAGTATGGGAAAGGTGAGGCCACGTTTCTTCGCCAATGCTATTCCTGATTAGCCGAAGGAGCTCTACCTACTTAAGACCCGAGACAGGATGTGGTTTAGGAGGTAAACAGGAAGTGGGTGTATGAAATACCTTAAAACAGAGGTCAGGAAGACGGCATTTGTCAGCTGTTTTCGAAAAAAAGGAAAGCACAGTCAGGAAGTAGATTCTAAAAATAGTTCCAAAAGGCCAATAGGTGCTGTCTGGGACCTCAGCTGGAAGTCTTAAAATATTCTCAACTCCCCCTCACTTTTTGCTACTCCAAGTATAGAACATTCACTGCCCTTTCACATTGTGCCCAATGTCCTCCGTTCTTAACTGAAGCGTGGAAACAGAATATAGGGAAAAAATGAGTGTGCCCTTTGATGAGTTAGTAGAAGGGATATAATTTTGCTGAATTATGTTGGTTGATTGTTTTATTTCTTCTCAGTGTGGTATTACCTTTTTCCCCCCTCCAAAAAAAAAAAAAAAAAAGACAGGCTACACATTACAGAGTGTGACGCAGCTACGTTCCCTGCTCCACACAATATAAAATTAGTGAATTTGAAAAGAAATGGAAAGGTGACACAGAAACACATTTTGTAAATGCTCTTTGGCGCAATTTTCCCCAATTCACCAGGGCACTTTCATCTTCTGTGCCACATATATTGGATAATGGCTTCCTACGTGGCACCACACGCATTTAACCTGCTCTGTGATTTGAGTTGTAATTGTGGAGTGAGCATCCCCTTAAGAAAGCAGTGTTCACGGCAAACCAAGGTTGAATGAGGAAAATAAACATAATTATCTTAACCTCTTGTTCATTCTGGATGTACAATCCACACAAATGGCCCTTTTATAGCTCAAACTCCCGTATAACCAAGGACTCTAGATTAAAGCAGAGCATTTGGCAAGAGAAATGTTCTTTGCGTTGGGGTTTTTATTATGTGTGGGACATTCAGGAAAGCAACAGGTTTGTGTGTGTGTTTGTGTGTGTGCGCGTGTGTGTGTGTATAGGTGTTTGTGCGCGCATGTGTGTATGTGTATATGTGTTTGTGTGTGTGTGTGCATGTGTGTGCGCACATGTGTGTATGTGTATAGGTGTTTGGGTGTGTTTATATGTGTTTATGTGTGTGTGTGTGTGTGTGTGTGTGTGTGTGTGTGTGTGTGTATGCGTGCATTCAAATGAACATGTGCCTCCACCCGTCAGGTGGTGTTCCCTCGGGTGGCGCGGGTGTGTAAGAACGACAGGGGTGGGTCACCCCGTGTGCTGGAGAAGCAGTGGACCTCCTTCCTGAAGACACGACTCAACTGCTCCATCCCTGGAGATTCCCACTTCTACTTCAACATCCTGCAGGCCGTCACAGATGTCATACACATCAACGGACGGGATGTCGTCATGGCGACCTTCTCCACGCCGTACAACAGGTCCATACTACCTCTGAGCAATATCCAATTCATAGTTTGCAGCTATTTCATGAGTTCACCCTAATCTCGCTTTCTGCTTTCAGAGTATTAATACTGGAGAATTGAGAATATGTTAAGGAGCTCATTTTTTTTAATCTAAATGAGAATCGCAAAAAGGCAGCTGAGCTTTCGTATTTTACAATTCCCATGTTATGGCGGTTTAAGTAGATAAGGCAATTGCGTGTGACAGTGCAATTGAGCTTGGTTAATGGGCATTAAAGTCAGCGAGGCAACTCGAAATTTCAATGAGAATTTCAATAAGAGACATATTCCCATTATCGTAAGCGAAGAAAATGAAGCAGTATCGACTTGCAGACAGCAGCCGTACAATGGGGGTGCATTAGTCACCCATTTTTTGACCGAGTGTCTCGACACAACACAACATGGCTTCAGAGTCCATATATTTCTGTCCTATTAAAGAGATTTACAGTTTTGGCCTTGAGGTCTGACAGAATCGCATCACTGTAGCTGTCACAATCCTGTCCTTGTATCTGCTTCCCATCAGAGCCAAAATGGCTGGAATAGGCCCATTAAGAGATGGGCTAAGGAGAAGCGAGTGATTCAGAGTATTGCTATGCACACAGTAGCTGGTATCTGAGGGAGTAAATATGTGACTCTGGCATTGCTTTAGCATTCCCGGCTCGGCTGTCTGCGCCTACGACATGGCAGAAGTGGCAACTGCCTTCACTGGTCGCTTCAAAGAACAGAAGTCGCCCGATTCCACCTGGACGCCATTTCCCGAGGAGAGAGTTCCCAAACCGAGGTAGGGTAACGTATGAAAACCCACGCTAATTTATACAATTGAAAGAACAAAGAAAGAACAAAAGGGGAGGGGGAAAAAGGCATATCAGCAAATGGGGCGTTTGATTATTTTCCAGATGGCTGACTAATTTCACACTACCCAGCCAGCCCGATCGATCTTTGCAGAAGTATCCCTAATTATCCTTCACAAGCATCTCGTCGCACGGTCCCTCTTCTTGAACGTAGCTTTCCAAAACCAAAGCTCCTCCAGCAGAGGATAATTTAAAGTTGACGTCTGGCTCCATATGTTCTGGGTTGCAATCGTGTAGCGACAAGATATCGCCCGGCAATGATTAGCATAAAATTGCGTATCCGCGGAAAAAAAACAAGGTCAGGTGTTAATTAGATCCACAACTGTTTTATATAATTTCATTTTTTATTTCTTCTAACATATTACACAGACAAACACACACACACTCACACACAAACACACACTCAGATGCACACACGTAAACAGAAGGGAGATGTCAGATTGTTGGTGCGTGTGGCTTTTCCTGCTGCCGACGTACCATGTGGCGTCTCCTCATTCATGTAGTTTTTTTGTTATTCAGTTTGAAGGAGTTAAATAATCAAAGGCATTATTGAATCATACAGTGCTCTCTTCATTTTATAACACTGAAACTCTGAATAAACAGTCTGATGTCTAATGCAAAGTGAGGTGTTCAAAGTGTTAAGTGTTCGACCTACACGTACATTGTCCTTGTTTTTTTTTTTTTTTAACAGTCTCATTGTCCAATGCCTCCCATCAGTCAAGAGGCATGTGTGGTGCTGTGTTATCTTAGGTTCTTTCTATTCATTTATTTTTTATTCTCCTGGTTTCCTTTATCCACAGGCCAGGCTGTTGTGCTGGCGGTCAGTCAGTAGAGAAATACAAGGTGTCCAACGAATTCCCTGACGACACCTTGAACTTTATCAAGATGCACCCTCTGATGGACGAAGCAGTGCCCTCTATCGCCCACCGTCCCTGGTTTCTCAAAACGATGGTTCGGTGAGTGCAATTTGTGTGTGGGCATATCATTAGACGCCCTTTAACAAAAAGGAGACCACTCTCATTTCATGTACTGTTGCAATATCATTTGAACCAGGTTTCAGTAAAGCGGCATGGTTAGCTTAGGCTAAAAAAGCCCGACCTGACCACATCTTTAATAAGGATAAAAAGTCACACCACAGTTACTTTAAAAATTGATTTGGTTGTGGCAGTCTACAGGTCTGTAATGAAAGGTGAGGGAAAATGATGTCGTTTCAAATGGTTTGTCGTTGCACATTTTCGAGATGTGCTCCTGCTATTTTCAATGCAGAGCAGTGGCAAGTGGAATACAGATAAAGACACTAAGCTCTGCCTCATATTGATTCATTACAAAACTGGGGCAAAAAGCAGTTTGGAAAGATCTGTTTCATAATTACTATTCACACTGTTCTCTTGCAGCAGGAAGTCAACTAGAAACCAGTTAGTCCGCATTTAGACTTAATCTTAGCTGTACCCTGAAGGGAAGATGTTTGAAACCAGTCTATTTTTTTTTCCCTTTCGGTACAAATTGGAGCAGTGGAGATCTTTTTTCTAGCAGCATAAGAATACGTTCCTACAAGGCAATAACCATATAAAGAGACGCGTCTATCCTAGGACATGCCTGCTGAGCTTGGCCTTATTTTGAAAGAAAAAGTATCTCATTTTACAGATATCCTCAGCTTTCACGGAACAAAAAAAAAAAAAAGAGTGTCGTAAAAGAGAGGACTCCTTTGTTGCTTCTGTGATATTGTTCATCAGTGTTTGTTTGGCCAGGAGTAAATTTGTCTAAGACGTACTGAATTATTGAAAGCACATTTGTTGAATACTTGTCTAATGTCTTTGTTTCCCCACGTTAAACCGTAGTCCCCCCCCACCCACCCTTGAAGACTCATGGGAGTCAAAAAGATGAAAGAATTTCAGAATAATTTATTTATCTCAGTGTTTTCATCTTACCCATTTTAATTACCTTGGCAATGTATTTGCATACTGATTTGCAAAATTATACACACATTCTATTAGCAGCAAGATTTCCATGTTAATTGGAACTTGAGTTAGCTGGATAATGGTCTCATTTTTCTGGAGAGGGAATGTAGGCAAATGTCTTTTTTTTTCCTTCTATGTTTCTTTTTATGAAGTGAAGATTTCTTTCCGTTCCTTCTGTTGACTCCAGGTACCGGCTGACACGTATTGCCGTGGACAACGCGGCAGGACCGTACCGCAACCACACGGTTGTTTTCCTCGGGTCGGAAAGAGGGATCATTCTCAAGTTTCTGGCCAAGATGAGCACCGGATTTCTTAATGACAGCTTGTTTCTGGAGGAGCTCAACGTCTACAATCCCGAAAAGTGTGTACCTCATCAGACCCCACTACCCACGACTAACCGCCCCCCACCCCACCCCCCTTCTAATGCAACTGGCAACCCCATCCAAGCCCTCAGAGCTGCCGCTCTGTTATTTAAAAAGTTATTCTCCAGTTACTCTGCTCAAGTGTGGTTAGCAAATTAAAGAGAGCGCATGGAACTTCTGTAGCTTCAGCTCAGACCACAAAGGCTGCACAGCCAAACGACAGGGGATGATTAAAAGAAAGGCAGAATGAGGTTACTAGATGAACACCCACCCACCCTCCCATTCCTCTCTGATACATGTTGAGGGTTTGGATCGCTCTGCGTTGAGAATAAATCGAGAAAACATGTTCCTCTCTCTGACCGAGAGGAATATATATATAGGTGGACAAAGGCGAAAGGAGGCAAGTCATTGGTAATGAGAGTTTGGACAGGAGTTGTCATCCGCTGGCAAAAATGACATAGCTCCCCCACACACCACACAAACCCTCTCTCTCTCTCCCTCACACACACACACACACACACACAAATACACAGTCACACGCACGCTCACACGCATGTCACTGTCCAAGCAGTTCTCTGGCTTGGAGCCATACGGCTTAGCGGTTAACGTAAGTGACTTTACAGAGAAGGATCAGGGCAAGGCTAGCCTGTCTGTATTACATAGTATGGATGGACCATAAGCCATAATTGAGAGCTCTAATGCAGAGTGACTGCTCCATTAAGGTAAATCCCCACCCACACGGCAGGCCCCGCCCCGCCCCGCCCCGCCCCCCCACCCAACCCAGTATGTCTGAATCGCTTGGGATTAGCCTGGCTTTCCGTGCCATCCGGACACTTGGACAGAGTGTAATGTGACTGCTTGTGTTTGTGCGTGTGTCCTTGACAACCGTGTAGGTGCAGCATCGATGGCGTGGAGGACAAACGCATCATCGGTATGCAGATTGACAGCCGGAGCCACTCCCTCTTTGTGGCGTTCACCTCGTGTGTCGTCAGAGTGCCGCTGTCACGATGCGAACGACACGGCAAATGCAAAAAGTACGTTGCACGGTTAACTAGCAACTGTCCTCTTCCTCTGTTAGCTTTTTGTCAAACCAAACAGCTAAAGTAAATTTGATCAGAAGCACTATTCTAGTTATATAATCCTGAAAATCCGTTTCTGATATATATTCTATTCGTAGCATTCATAATTATACCACATTAAGTTGTATCAGTGCAAATAATCATGCGCTAAATTCTGCAAACAGTACAGAGACTAAGGGAAAATAAATATGCTACAGTGCATTTCCAGCTACTGATTGTGTCAACTCATGTTCTGGTCCTTCTCTGCCCAGGTCCTGCATTGCCTCCAGGGACCCCTACTGTGGCTGGGTGGCAGAGGGTGCCTGCAAGGAGGTGGTGCCAAACACAAAGTATGCTAATCATACTTCTTCCCCGGCTACTGTAATCACTGTCAATCTTTGCCAAGCCCTGACTGAAAGCCAGCCCAGTGTCTGTCCTTAGCACATGTGCTGTCTAACTGCTTTGTTTAATTGTGGTTTGCTTTGGGTTTTTTTTTTCCTTTTTCTTATTCTGGATGAGGTTGTAGGACAAGCTGAGAGAGAGGGGAAAAAAAAACAGATATTTAGCAGGATAGTGTGAGGGGTTTGGGGAATTTCCCATGATTCATAGCAGTATTTACCATAAAGCAGTGGTTGAACGCCGAACAAACAACGTGTCATTTGAGGCGAGGAATAAGGCATTTTACAGATGAGATCATTATGAAGCTGTGGATTCTGAGGCTAAGCGAATTTGATCTGAGCGAAAACGATCAGTTTCGCATGCTGTTTTATTTGTATCCTGTTATTATTATGATGATTTCCATAACTGAGCTCCCAGACTGTTTCTGATTGAGTTTCCACTTTGGAAATTGAGCAGACAGAGGCATTCAGAGGTCATCTGACCTCACTTTGTTACTGTACAATACATCTAAGTGAATGAGTGAGGATTACACTGTTATGATCTGTTGTTTTTTGTTTTGTTTTTTTTTGTGGTGAGCGACTAAAAGCATTTGGCTTGAGATTTGCCTATGTTTAATGAAAAGCTCTGTTGCAATCTTGCCCAGGAAGGATAGCGCAGATCCTTTCTCTCTCTCTATCCCTCTCTTTATTACCATCTGGTTCTGGGGGATGATGTGTTCGCTTCCACTCTCTTCAGTTCGTAAAGCATTCATGGGTAATATTGTCTGAATGCTTTGTCATGTATTATTCTAGCTCAAAACCAAAAGCATTTTCTCGGCCATAGAGAATATGTTGAGAATTCTTTGGACTAAGTAGAGCTTTGTAAGCATGTGATGAGACGAAAAATGAACAGCGCAAAGTTTGAAATGACCCCAATGGAACAAGACTTTATCGCTCAATCGCTTAAATCTCAGGATCCAAAACTTGTCGGCTTTTAGTTGGCTTTGCGTGACAACCAGTTTTGTCTTTCGTTTAAGTTTCATCACTTTTTTTTCTCACATTGTGTTTCTGTGATCAGGAAGAAATATTTCATAATAGCGCTTTGACATTTTCCTATCTGTATCTTTATAGAGATGAGATAGCTGAATTGAGGTGCCAGGTCACTTTCATGTATTGTGTGAGCCAGGTAGATGTACAATGCATCAAACTGACAGTTGAATCACAAGATACAGAAACATACACATAGAGATGGGATCTGCTGTGTATTGAAGTGTGAGTTGAAGAGCACCATTGTGTTTGAGAAGTCTCTGCTATATGCTCTCGGCAGGGAAAATGGGTTCATTCGTGTGGAAAAGTATCATTTTTGCCATAGTTTTGGAGACTTTTCGTTCTCCGCTGTCTTACCTCCGTAGTGAGCTGTAGCACTAGGCGTCTGATCGTTCAGCTGTAACGACTGCGAATGTAATCTCCCTGATGGTTGGTTGTTTCGTTTGATTGTGTGATTGCTGTCTGTCAGGAGTATCACGCCTAACCTGAAACTAAAAACAGATCTTTCTGTCTCTCATAGCAACCTTGAATTCCTCTGCTATCCGTCTCTCACCTCTCTTCTCCATTTGATTGTGAATTGCGTGTGAATCTTTGGCAGGAAAGAGCAGATGTGTCTGATACAGAATGAGTTCTTATTTAGAGTACTCTGATAGTGTCTATCAAAAGTTTTGACAGTAGAAAGTTTTTCCAATGCGACCTGGCTTTGTTCACCAATGCACTTTTTGATTCAAAGACTTGACAGAGTTCATTCTGTAACATTGCAATTACGTGTATGGTTCTTTGGCGCGTATTGCAGTAAATGTATGTTGATAAATGTTGTTAATTGCAATGAACATCATACCGAAACCATTGGTATCTACTATCAAATGCAGGTTCTTCTTCTCACCACTTAGACCTAGTTTGGTCACGGTCTTGAGTGTGTGTGTGTTCCTCCTTTTTTTTTTTTTTTTCGTGCGTGCGGAAGGTTGCAGCCGTTCACACCGATGTCTCTGTTCGGTTTTTTTCCCGCAGATGGTCCTTCGAGCAGGACGTGGAACAGGGCAACACAGATGGACTGGGCGACTGCCAAAGTAAGCAAGGCCTCTTCCCTCTGTTTATCTGGGCTCGGCGTGGCCGTCATGCTGCAGCCGCTCCCCTTTTTCTCTGTTTGGACCCAACCCTAATGCCCACAGGCCCCAAATGACACTCACTGCCACACTGAAGTGGCAGCAGACAGTGGGCCATGCCAAGGCCAATCAAAAGCCTGTTTTCATCGCCTCATTTGCATTATATTGAATCATGTGATGTGCCAGGCGTAAAGGAAAACCACAACTGAGTTAAATTAGAAGAAAACTCCATGTTGGAATCGTAGTTCTTGATTTAAAATCACCGGGTTTCCGATACAATACATATTGTGCATATGATGATTTGTATGAGGATATGTATGAGGATATATATGATGCTGAACTGTTCAAATAGAGAGGGAATGCCATTACATTAATACATGCCATAGCATTAACATGTTTGTTACAATGATTTTCTTTTCAGATTCCTATGTGGCCCTAAATGGTAAGTGACAAGACACAGGCAACATAAGAGATTTTCACTCAACATTATTCCTCTCATCCCTCTCCGAGTTGGCTTATTTCTTTCTTTCACTTTTTACCCATCAGCTTTGCTAATTATTCATTTTGGCTGAATAACCATATAGCCTACCATTTACCTGCATGCATTGCTTTTTTTTTTTTTTTTTTTTCTTTATAGAGATACATTCAAGTCAGCATGGCCTTGACATATCTCAGAACACTCCCCATGGTCAGTTTGATACAATGTTTTTTTTTTTCTCTTTTGTGTGTGGAGTTCAGTCATCCCTGTGTAATAGTGTAGACTGTAGAAGCTCCAGCCGTGCTAATCCTCTCCCTCAATTGTCAATTAGAGTTCAGACAGCCC
This sequence comes from Chanos chanos, assembly GCF_902362185.1. NCBI lineage: Eukaryota > Metazoa > Chordata > Actinopteri > Gonorynchiformes > Chanidae > Chanos > Chanos chanos. The sequence continues at coordinate 51,004,815 of NC_044495.1, forward strand.
TGGCCCCTGCCACCAGCTACTCTCCCCTCTCTCTCTCCCTCTCTCTCTCCCTCTCTCCCTCTCTCTCTCACTCTCTTTCTCTCTCTCTAGTGTTCTATCGCTCCCTCTCCCTAGCCCTCCTCTGAGCCTTCTTTGAGGGCTGCATTGATTTGTCCTGACCTTTTGATTTCCTAATTGGATGGATCTAGCTGTTAATGGAAGAAGGCTTTGAGGGTGAGAGACGTGGCAAAATGCAAATGACAGAAGATGTTTACAGAGAATAAAACCCAAGCTCCTTCTCACCATCACCAGCCCGCACAAATTATTCATGAAATACAATCCGGACGTGAATCGACAGTGCGTGCGTGCACACACACACACGCACACTAATACACACGCATGCACACATAGCCAACCTCCTACATTCGTAAATACACACACGTTCTCTTTCAACCAAATGAAAAATCATTCTCTCATTCACACACACACACACACACACACACACACACACGCACGCGCACACACACATGCACATGCGCACACACACACACACATACGCACAACGTGTGTATATGCCAATTTGCTGGTGCTGGTTGATTGATGCTATTGGCCCTCTGGCACAGGGTGGAATTCTAAACAGTTCTGATTACCGTGGGGGGGGGGGGGTTGGGGAGGTGGGGGGGGGGGGGGGGGGGTGAGAACGTCTGCCTTCGCGTCCTACATATCATGCTCACCATCGCCCCAGTTTGATAGGCGCCAATTTTTTAGTCACAATTTTTTTTTCCTGACAGGAATAGAATGCTTCTCTCTTATCTTTCCATTTTCGCCTCTCTCTCTCTCTCTCTCTCTCTCTCTTTCGCTCCCCCCCTGTTTCTCCCTACTGTTCTGGTTCCTCCCTGCGTGCTGCTAAAAATCACTCAGACATATGGACAGAATGTGGACTGGTTATGATAATGACGAACTGATGCTTGTGGATTTGAGTATTATTGGAGACATAGCATATGGGTAGAGCTAGTATCAACAGTGTATGGATCAATATTATTTCCATGTTAGTTATTCGGGTTTTTTTTTCTGAATTGACTCTTGACATTACTGTTTTTCTTAAAAGCTCCTTTTTAGGGCGCAAACTGACCGTATGTCTCTTTATGGGAAAATGTCCATTTATTTGAATAAAAAGATAAACAATAGCACATGAACGTTCCTGACAATAAAACTAAAAGGTACAGAAATATTTTTGATTTTGCATAGTACGGTAATGGATACATGAAAAAAATAATGTATTAAACTTATTTTATTTCTCAAACCTCCATTACCTGTACATTTCCAGGACCACACGTGTTATGAGGTTAAACTACATAAGTCACCAGATTTCAGCTCAGGATAAGCATTCGTTTTAAAAGGAGTGTCTCTCTCTCTGGAATTTCTTTTTCAAATTCTATTAGTTTAGTTAAATGGGATGTGCAAGTTGGCAGTTAAGAGATTATTTTTTTTCCATAGGAGCTATCGCCCCCCCCCCCCCACCCCCCCCCCCCCCCCCCCATTTTGTATGTGTGTCATCTGCCTGGACTGCACTTCTTGCACTGTGGAAAATGAATTATAAAATGGCCCTGTCACACTAATCTCTCAGCCTACGGCGCATTGTTAAATAAATCATTTTAATGATTGTGACTTGGAGACTGAGGGAAGGAGAGGTTGTGGTGGGTGGGGGGGAGGGGGGGGGGGTGTGTGGGGGGGGATGCCAGCACGATAGACCAATAGCAACAGTGCCAGCTCCAAATATTCCTTATAGGCGTGGGAGAATGCCATTTAGGATGCTTTTAGTGCTAGACTGAGATATGAGATGTGTTAATTATTGTGGTGTTAGTCTCCGTGTGTGTCGCTTCAGCTCTTTTTTATTTTATTTATTTATTTATTTTTTTTAAGTCCACTGTTTTGATCAAAAACAGACTTAGGCTGTTTGCTGTCTCCCATGACTCATGCACCTGTAGCACTGCGTCTTAAACTAATCCCAGTACAAAGCAGCTAAAATCATGTACAGAATCAGTGTGAAGGCAAAAAAAATGTTGGAAAAATGTTGGAAGTAATAGGAGAAACAGATTCTTTGAGACGGTCTGTTCTTTGTGCAGCGTCGGTATCAATTTCCATTTTGTAATTGATTTTGCTTTGATCCACTTAGCAGAGAAGAGAGGGTGTGATCAAACATTTCATTCAGGGTTCAGAGAGATTAATAACTTATCATCTTAATGGCCCATCATCTGATTAATTGTGTGGTGTAGTTGCTGTTTTGAAATACTCAGCTAATTGTAGCTAATGCACTGCCGCTGAATACAAACAGTGAATGACAGAACAGTTATAGTAAAGCTCAGTCTGTCCTGTCGTTCTTCTCTCCTCCATTCGAAGCTTCTGTTCAGGTCATTTCGACAGCGTGTGTGTCGCTAATACAGCAAACAGTAAACAGGTGCATGCGTGAAGCAGTGTGAGATCCTGGAATAAAAGCATGTTTTTTTTTAATTTCTTCATCATTAGTCTTTTTGAGTCTGTGGAAAATGACCTTCCTGGAGGTCGAGTGTTGATGAGAATACTGCATGCTTATAAAAAAAAAACAAAAAAAACAGTAGATTATAACAATGGGTTTTATGGGCTGTTCTTAGGAGACTTTTTTTTTTTTTTTTTTTGGCAGACCGGCGATTTCTAAAGTCTGCCCGCAGTAGGAATTTATTTTGAAAAGTGTCTTTTCCAGAAATAGCGAGGTCGCCGCTCTCGTCCTTGTGACCGCAGTAATTAACAAGTCAGGCTTCCAGAGGAGCTGCAGACAGCCGTTTAAACAGCAAAGCAGTGGACAGTGGTACTGCCCATCTTGCCTGTGCACCTTCTGAGAAAGTTCTCTAATCCCCCACCCCCCCACCCCCCACTGTATCCGACAGGCCATGCCACCCTCCCCTTCCCCACTTCGCCCGCGCCTCCCGCGGGAGGTCCCTTGGGCCGAGGGCGCATGGTCAACCCGAAGGATCCCCCTGCGCCGACCGATAAGAAGGATCCCTATATCGCTGTGTCCTCTCAAAACCAGCAGGACGCCAATGGTAAGCCTTGGAATGGAGGAGTCTAGTATCCTGTGGAAGGAAGGGTGGGGTGGAGTGGGGTGTGGTGGTGTGGAGGGGTGGAAGGTTGGGGGTTGGAGAATAGACCTGCTGCTTCCAGGTGACCAGAAAGTGTAACACTGTCAAGAGAACAAATTACACAGCGCCAGAGAGAGAGAGATTTATTAAACTAAAGACCTGCCCTTTCTCAGGGGAGAGGCAATATCCAGGTTATCATCGTCCAAAACGGAAGATTGCGATGCTTTTATTTCCTCAGAAGAAGATGGTCCCCCTGTCATTATCTTACGGCGAGATGTGACATTGAACGCCCTTTTGTGATAGGAAACGACGCCCAGTCTAGAGGTCCTTTGCAACACTGTAATGTATGCTGAAGAAACCAATAAACAACAGTGGAGTTATTATGCAGGCCGGATCAATGCTGTCTCACTGACCAGGATAACCGCTGTAAATCCCAATAAACAGATCCTAACGAAATTTAGACACATTCAATTAGTAAACTCGTTAGAAAAGCACTGATCTTAATTTATTCTGCTTACCAATGATGATGATGATGATCATCATCATCATCATCATGGGTAAATTACTGCTTGCCTCTCCAACACATTTGAAGCAGTACAGCGTGAGCTCCTGTGTGCTACAAAAAAAACTCTGAAGTAAAAGTGCTGAAATTTATGTCTTAATGTATTCCGCTATGCTCTAGAGAGTGTAGAATAGCAGACACATCAGTGAAATAGTGTAATAGTGAAGTGAAATACTCTAAAATGTGATAGACTTAAGAGAGATGAAGTGTGTCCACACATCACCTGTAACTAGCTCTCTCTCTCTCTCTCTCTCTCTCTCTCTCTCCCCGGCTCTCTGGCTCTCTGAAGTATATCTTTTAGCTAAAAATAGAAATTAGGTATTAGGGAATGACTGTTCTCAAGAGTCACTGGAAGCGGCACGTCTGTACACAATGGTAGCAGAGTAAGGCATGCTTATTTGACATCACTGCAATGTTGTTGTCTTCATTGCCTTTACCAGGTGCTGATTTATTCAAAGCGCTCATGGTAGAGGCAAAAGGCATACATTTAAATCCAGCTTCTTCTACTTGTTTTTATTTATTTTTTCTCTTTATGACATTTGCAGCTTTTCTTAAATGAGTTTTAAGCAATGTTTATTAAATGCAAATGACAGTATTGTTTTTATAAGTTCACTTGGTGTTGCATGGCTTGTTTTTATTTGTTCACTGTGGCTTTGGTTTCCTTTTTAACCAAACTTTGTTTGCAGATTTGCTGAATTTTCCTCTCTCTCTCTCTCTCTCTCTCTCTCTCTCTCTCTCTTCCTCTCTCTCATTGCAGTATTATTCATATCTGCCTAACAATTTTAACAGCACCATAATAAATATTCATCCGCTTTTGTCTCCCTGGAATTCCTTCCACACTTAATCCTCTCCCCTGTCCTCTGAATGCCTACTGTTTTCTGTTATTATTTTGAAGTGTCCAATGTACTCTGAAAAAGAAAAAAACAAAGAGACAGTGCTCCAGAAATTGTCACCTCACACATTCTAGAATGCAGCGTGATGGTCATTAATATGCAAACAGTACACAAATATTCGGGTAAAACCACATGTCATACATCTGCATTAGATGCATGACCCCGTTTATGGCATTTCAACCAAATGCTGTATACACATATCCTCTGATAATTCTGCATCGGGATTCATGAGCGTTAACGCAGGAGCACGACTCAAAAAAAAAAAAAAAAAAACGAATGATGAATATTCAAAATAGGAATATTTATCAGTTTCGCGCCGACGCTGGCTGGTTTGCGAAGCTTTTTTTTTTTTTTTTTCTCAGTACATTTTGAAGGCACTTTTGTTGTGTGTCTTGGCTCATCAGTCTGTGTGCTATTCCCACCTCTCCTGTGACCCACCCCCACGATCCTCCTCTTCTCCTCCATGCCCCCCCCCCCCCTTTCCACCATCTGCTGCCATTGTGAGTAGTCTCCCTTCCACAGGACCTCTCCTCATCTGTCTAGATGGAATGTTCCAAGGCTCTTACCTAATGTCGCACAGATCTGTATTACTAACAGTGTTTACGGCGCGTCCCAATAACCCTATTGGAGATCATATCTTCTGCCTTGTCTGTGAGAATTGGTTTTTTCACCTCCTCTCCTCCCCCCTCCTTCTGCTCTCTCCCTCTCTCTCTCTCCCTCTCTTTTTTTTCTCTCTCTCTCTTTCCCTCTCTTTCTATTTCTCTTTCTTCACACCCTTCCTTTGCCAACCTGTAGCAGTGGCAGTCTGTCTTCAGATTTATGGGTCAATAACAAAAGCAATGCAGACATGAGCAGAGACTGAGAGAGAAAGAGAGAGAGAGAGAGAGAGAGAGAGAGAGAGAACTCTCTCTACGAGGCCTCAGGTGTCTTCATTGCCCCTAGTATCTCTTCACTGCATGGTGTATGTTCACCATTAACTCTAACCTGGATTGGCTGTTCTCCAGGGCGTTGCATAGCCAGCACCCGCAATATGAATTGGTTATGACTGAATGTTTGGTTCTGTAACAATACCATCTCTCAGCTACGCAGCAGGTGTCTCTTTCCACGAAAAAAAAAAAAACGGGAAATGGTATCTGGCTGGTTAACGACTTGGCTCGATAAGGTCAGCCCTATTGTGGGGGAATCCATCCTTCACTCTATAGATTAAATTTATTGTAAAGGTTGGAATTCAGCCAGTGTATACATTTGGTGATGGTATTTCATTTGAATAGTTCAATATGACAATATAATAGTATGATTTCATTATAATCCTAGAAGAAGGGTAAATAAGATGGAAAGAGGTTTCATTATCAAATTAGTAGCACTTAATAGCACACCGGATATAATTTTTCAGCCCAGCCTTTCATCACCGTGACAGTTATAGAGAAATGACTGTCTTCACTAAATTGCTATTTTCCACCAAAGGTGTCTTGATAGCACTGGAACTGCTGTCCTTCACCTTTGCTCTGATACTCTGATACGCATAGCAAGCTGAAATGGTTTTACCTAATAGCTTTCCTTAGTTTCTTAAATGGATGTTTTTAATGGATATGAAAATGCAGAACTGTTGTCAGAATGTTACACTGCAAAATAAAAAAAAAAAAAAAAGAATTTTTTAAAATATTTAACAAATTTTTTTTAAAAAATGTCATTTCTTTTCATGACGTTCTCTGGCTGTCTGGTTAAATGGGAAAGAATGCACAGTAGTGGATCAAACAGAACAGTAATATATTAGTCTCATTTTCCTTTTGAATTACTCAATGTAATTATTGATATTATTGATGTGTTAGTATGTGTAAACAGCACTAATAGAAAATAAGGATTCAGATGTTGTTGCTCCAAAAAAAAAAATTGCCTGGTGTAAACACCTCCACCCCTCCCCCCAACCTCACCCTCTATAAACACACCCCAACACACACACACACACAAACAGACACTGTGTATGATGACCTCAATCATGTTTGAGGGGACAAAGCGTTTTAAAGGGTTCTCCAGATGTAGGGCATGTGCATAATCAGGTATTCATGCCTCTGACAGGCGAATGTACAATTAACCGGTTAGAGAGTCCTGTCAAGAGACTTAGACTGCCAAAAGCCTCTCTCAGCTGTGGCTCTAATCAAATCCTGAAATGGAATACAGAGGATGGACTGAATCAAATATATCTGCATGATAGCATGAGGCATAAATGATTTATAAGTAATTTGTGCGCTAGTTTGGTTGGAAATCTTATCAGAGAAATGTTGTTGTTTTGTTTGTACTGGTATTTGGTTTACTAAGAAGGAGAGAGGATTTACTAAAAAAAAAAAAAAAAAAAGCAGTTAATTAATACAGAATTTAGATTTAGATTTTATTTATTTATACCTTCGTAGTAGTTGCAGGCCTAGCGTGGGTTCATACTGCAAAGCGTTGCAAGCATAATGTCACGTATGTGGGGGGAAAATATGGGTATGTCTACAACTGACTGAAGTGTTGACACCTATTTTCTCAAGGGCATTGGGGGTATAATGTCTGATTAAATAGTGCCAAATCACCTTGCTCCCACCTCTGGAGAGTGGGGCGGCTGAAGCGTCAGTTGAAACATTTAAGAGGCAGTTACAACACTTCACATTCATCTGCACATGTTCTTAACACCCTCTTAGCTTAGAGAGTGCAAGAAACAGCAGTATTCCCATAAGCTGAGCTGTCACGTCCTCTGTGTCTTTTTTTAGTTTGACTTCTTAATTTGTGTAAACAGATGATAGAACTCCCTATTAATGTTTGATATTATGTCGTAGACTTCATAGACTGTTCTTGTCTCGCTTAGTTTTATTTCTTCTGTTTTTGCTGCTCATCTCTCTGTTGTGAGGGATAATATTGATGCATGTCTTCATTTCTGCAGCGGTGCTAATAAACCTAAACGAAATTAAACACGCAGTGCGAGTGTCAGCAATTGTGCTGATATTTTTTTTTTTTTTTTTGAAGTGATGAAACAAGATGTGGTTGTTTTCACGAGGGAGATGCTTTGAATAGAATCATCGGATCAGTTTGTCACTGGAACTAGAACCTTAAGGGATTTGCAATTTTTTCTCTCTCTCTCTCTCTTCGCAATCCACACTAGTGTTAATATCTTCGCGAGACATTCCCACCAGAATGCACATGTATTTGTCTGATTACAAGATCCTTAATCTTATTCTTCCCCATCAAACAATGCCCTCGATTTCAGCGATTCCCAAAGACCCCTTGAGAGCTTTGCCCAAATGCACCGCTTGCTTTGAAGTCACAGAAAACAGAGCTGGTATTGTGGCCTTAAAGATTGCTCTTTATATTTTACAAAGGTGTTGGTGAGAATATTCACACATCACATTCACACAGGATGTTTTTTTTTTTTTTCGCCCCGGTACGTGCAAACGCCTGCAAACATAGGTAAGCTAAATAGGCTGCAGCGAAGCATCTTTTGAAAAACATCCAGACGTCAAGGAGCGATGCCTCATGAAATTCAAATGCTAAACGACCTCACAGAGATTTGTTCCCGTGGCTGCCTTTCTTTTAACAACCTGTGAGAGGAAAGGTTCCGTCAGAAATCATTTTGTTTCCTTTCCATAAGTTTTACAAGGTGATTTGACAGGGTCGTGCGAGCAGCAGATGCGGTTTAGTCCAGTATTTAAGACTAATCAAGACAGTCACATTTGAAGCAGTTTTCTATTTAAGCAAAGGAAAAAAAGAAAGAAGAGAAGGGGCCGTCTCGGTCCCTTAACTGTGTTCTGTTTGTCCATGGTCTGTGGGGTTTTTTTTTTTTTTTTTTTATGACTTTGTCCTTGCTTTGAAGTTGGGTTGAGAAACAATTGACTTCATACATGAAAGTTCGAAAATCTTCAAAGGTTCAGTGAAGCCTAGAGGCTGTATTTAAGTGACCCCATCCCCCTTTCCTCGTCCATCATCTTGGACAGTGAGAGGGGGGGCCTCGGTTTAAGGGGTGTCCCAGTCATGGGATGGGGAGAAAGACCTTAACCTTTCTCTTCCCCATGGGGTTCATGGTAAGGGGCTGTTCCAAAGCCTGGCTTCCAACAAGCAATCTTCTCTCCATCAGACAGGCCCCAGGAGAAGGAGCATATTGTTTTAAAATGTCTTGCTCATACACCGTAACAGTAGCGAGGTCCTGTATTTACCCATGTGTGATACAGAGCTGTCCCCATTAGCCTTTGTACTCTGGTTCAAGCAAATCAGTGAACATGTAAATGTTGCAATAGAATGTTACCGAATATAAACTGTAATTGATCAGTGGTTTTTGCTTATCCTCAGTCTAGCCTGGGTGTGTCTGCCTTCAGGCTTAGCTGTTTGTTATTCTAAGGCCAACTATAATTTCCTGCTGTGAAGATCATGCTGAGAATCCTTAGAACCAAAAGCAGTTTGAAAGATTCTTTGTGTACAGAATTATGTACTAAAAATTTGGACCTGAAAGATGCGCAGCCAGAATGACTCTCATTACCTTCAAATTAATTCGTTTAATAAGTTTCCATAACTTGGCTCACTTGATTCTCTGGAGACACAGTCCATATTTTGGCTCAGATGGAAAAAAAAAACTTCAGCAAGCTTTCACTTTAATCCATAATGTGCAGTATAATACCGTAAAAGTCAACTCTTCCAACACATCAAATGGCGTGGGGTACGATTCATCCCGATGGGGGAAAAAGGGGGGCACAGTGGTTAAAAGGAAATCCTCATTAGATCTTGCCATTAGAAGAGAAGCAGATGTGAGAGAGGAAAATCAGACAGGTTACTTTGTCATGAGATGTCATGCTGGGAACATGGCAGCCATTCATCTAAACTTCACAAGATTAAGCCAGAGATTCCCTTTAGCCTCCAAAAAAAAAAAAAAAAAAACGGACGCTCTTACCAACAAAAGGAGAATTTGCGGCTAGTGTTGTAAATTAACCGTGAACTCCAGACTAAACCTGAGGTTATGGGGAATCTCAGGCAGAAGTGCCACTGGTTTCAGGGTTTCTTTTAGTAAAAGGAAGACTATTGTATCTCTTGTGTCAAGGATCACAGCGACAGTTCCAATGTAAACATGACCAAGGGAGATTTAAATGGACAGCATAAGTCAGATGAGAATGTGCATTCACTACGACTTGCTATAAAGTACAGATTGTGTTTATGGAGGATAAAAACCACTTGGTTAATCCTCGCTGCAAATTGATGAATCTCTACCTTTACATTGTTGATATTAACGGACATCTGAAACCTCTCTCAGGGATTACTCTTCCTCGCAGTATCTGCTGGGATTTATACCCTCAATACAGATAAAATCCAAAAACCTACTTTCTTTGTGTCACTAATGTTTTCCCACTGTATAGTGATTTGCATTATCGTGTCATTTTTATGATTTGAGATCATTTTGCTCTGTAATTTAACGTAACCATGTAATTATGTGGTTCACTGCAAAATTTTTAATTGCAGCTGATGATCATTGAGGATGTTACATCAATAAAACATTCTCAGGGGTTTTCCAGCTACCACTGACAGAGCAGTAGTAGCAACACTTTAATTGGTTAATTACAAGTGTCATTCACTCAAATGGTTATGCAATTAGGTAAGAATTTTGAGCCATAGATCTATTGGTCTGGGTGCTGGCAGATGTGGTTAACCAATTGCAAAGCTCAAATGTGCATGCATCACTGTATTTATGCTTGGATTTTGGACTAACCCATGCAAGAAGGGTGCTTTGTCATTTCTGATTTTACAGTATGTGAGATCTCAAGTTTGGAGCAGTAACACATCTAATTATTTGACCTATTGATATTGTTAAATGTGCAGTAGAGTGATACCTTTTAAGTGCTACCTGTTTTCTAGCTTACTTCTTGATATCTATGGAAACATTTATAAAGTTGTTTGAACTCTCATTCCAGGGGTGATTCGTGAAAGTTACCAGAAAGGCCGCGATCAGATGGTTCCTGTCACACTCTTGGCCATAGCAGTTATCCTGGCCTTTGTCATGGGTGCTGTCTTCTCTGGTATCATCGTGTACTGCGTGTGTGATCACCGCCGCCGTGACTTTGAACTGTCCAGCCGCAAAGACAAAGACTCAGTCAACTCCCGTCGCGGCTCTATGAATAGCGTGACCAAGCTGACCGGTCTGTTTGAGACCCAGTCTAAAGATGGGCGGCCTGAGGCCATCCTCACGCCCTTGATGCATAACGGCCGGCTGGCTAACGGCAAGATGCTGATCAAAGCGGACCAGCACCACCTGGACCTGGCTGCTCTGCCCACCCCAGAGTCTACCCCCATGCAGCCCAGACGCAAGCCCAGCCGTGGCAGCCGCGAGTGGGAAAGGAACCAGAACCTGATCAACGCCTGCACCAAAGACCTACCGTCCATGGGCTCCCCAGTCATCCCTACAGACCTGCCTCTGAGAGCTTCCCCGGGTCACATCCCCAGTGTCGTGGTGCTGCCCCTTCCCCAACACCAGCAGGCCTACCAACATGAGTATGTGGAGCAGCCTCACCGTAGAGGATCAGGGGAGCTGGGCCCAGGGATGCCTGACGACCAGGCAGCCACGCTGGAGTACCAGGCGATGAAGAGCCCATGTCACGGGATGGGCCTGGCCGAGAATGACGGGGTGGTGCCGCCCCGCGTGCCCCAGCGAGAGGCGTCGCTAAGCATCCCTCCAGCCGTGCCGCAGATGGGCAAGCGCCTGGACGTCTACGGCCACGAGTACAAGCGCGGTTATCCCATGAGCTCTCACAAAGGTCAGGCGGCCCTGAAGAAGCACAACACCAATTCTTCCAACTCCTCTCACCTGGCCCGCAATCACAGCTTCAGCCGTGTGGAGACACCGCCACCTGCCCCTCAGAGGGTAGACTCAATGCACGTGACGTCACCTGTGCAGGGCGTCTCGCTCTCCCGTCACCCCAGCCTGAGTTCTTATGGCTCGCTGCCCCGCTGCGGATCCAAACACCTCAAGCCTGACGTTCCTCCCAAGCCTTCCCTTGTGTCTCTCTCCACGAAAGTCAAGTCCAGCGACTCGTGTACATAATCGACTCACGCGCAGGGGGAATAACAAGGGGAACGCAAATGCATCTGCTTTTGTACATCTGTGTACAGGAAATGCGTCTTTCAAAAGAAAAAGAAAAAAAAAAGGAAAAAAAACCAACACACAAACAAAAACAAACAGATGTTTTCATATATATGTATATGTTGAGCTCAGGCGGTCGACACCCAGTTACCGGTCGAGCAAAAAGTGGAACACCTGCTACTGACAAAAAAACGTGACTGTCCCTCTGTCTTTCTCTCTCTCTCTTGAATATTTCATCAGTAAGACTCATATCATCACACAGCGTTCAAGATGAGAGGTTTTTTTTTTCTTTTTTCTTTTTTTCGAGCAGAGAGTGCAGAGAATTGACCAATGTTTTGATTGGTTTTTTTTGTTTTTGTTTTGGTTTTTTTTTTTGTGGTTTTCTCAACAGACTGCCAAAAGCACATCATGGAGTGGGATAATTGTATAGTCTGCTCTGGGATTTACCCAGGAAAAGTAAGCACTTGGACACAGTAAAGCTCAGACTGGAACAACAGCTGGAGTTTACAATGGAAAACTGTGAAAGACCTCTTCAGTGTTATAGCTACTGGACACAGCAATCAAATTCTGCCTCATACAAGGCCTGAAACCTTCTACTGTACTGGTTATTGAATAACACATGACTGTTAATACTAATAGCTTGTTGTATTTATTTTTTAATAAGTGCTTTCGAAGAAAGACTGACTCTTTTTAGGCTCAGAGAGAAGAGATCTCCTTTTTAATTTTAATTAATCGAGTGTGAGAAAAAAAATTATTTAAAGTCATTAAACTGGAGCCAGTACGACTTTTTGTCAAGAAGAAAAGAAAGAAAGGTCCACTAACTCTTTGGACTGTGGTAACTGAACTCTTAGAGATTTAAAAAACCTCCATAAGGAGGGGGATATTTATTTAACTGTGCCAGAGAGGGGCTCAAAGGGTAGAGCTTGGACCTACAGCACATGGAACCGAATCTTCCTTGTGATAACAAATCAGAGGGAAAAAACAAAATGAACAAAATGAAAAAGGACAAAAAAAAAAAAACAAAAAAAAAAACTGGAACTCCTGAAACTCACCCTCACTTTTCCATAGGCATCTACATCCAGCACTGTGGACCGTGTCAGCAAAGCTCTCTGCCGATTGGCTACCGCTTCACCGCGTGCCACTCTGGCTCACTTTTGCATGACAGAATGCAAAAACGAGAAAAAAAAAAAGGATAATCCACACTTCACACACACAACGAGATAAATGTGTGGATATTTGGCAGTCCTGCCACAAATGGGAGGGGGAAAAAGCTTCATTTTTGGCAAGTTTTGAAACGTATCATTTTTCTAGTCTTATCACACAGGTCCTTTTATTGGATTACATCTGTTTCTCTTTTTTATTTTTGTCTTTTTTTTTTTCCACGTGTAAATTTGTGCCTTACACCCCCCTGAGTAGTGACAAGTTCTCTAGCTGTTAACTGTTTCCATATAGTTTTTATTTGACTTTGACTTTTCCCTTGTTTGATTAAAAAAAACAAAAAAAAAAACAATTAAAGAATGTAGGTGTTCTTGTTGTAACTGGTCTGTTGGAATATTGGACAAAGTGGGAAAGTCTAAAACCTACAAACTTCTCTTTCTGTGGTCATTTTTCTGATTGTGCCAATGATAACGCTTAAAACAGCCCTTTTTTTGTGCTGTGTTGAAAAATGTTGTTGTTGGATTTTTTTCTGTTTTGTTTTTGAACTTTTTTTTTTTTTACTCTTCACAAAGTCCTGATGATATTTTTGTTTGTTAGGTGACCATTGAGTGATGTATATTCTTGAAAAGGCCTCCTTGGTTCTGACTAGTACACTGCAATAAGAATAAGCTAATCAGTTAGCAATCCAGCGACAGCATCCCCCTAAAATAAATCAGGTTTAAATTAATGCTTTCACTAAATCTCAGTTTCTACGCAGGGAAAGCAGGCTGGTTCCTGTTGAAGAGAAGCCCTTCAATATCATTAGCAAACGCATTGACACTCCAGTGTCTATGGAAGAATTTCAGCAAATATAATTGTGTCTGTAATTAAAGGAATATTGTTGAAATTTCCAATTTGATTCTTTTGCTGTTTTCCTTCACATATTTTTATTGATCACACATCCCCAAAGGAACCAAGCACCTGTGTAGTATTGTCAGTGTAGATAGGTGAGTTCTATGTTTTTGCAGTTATTTTGTTCAAAAAACAAGCAAACAAAAAACAAAAAAAACAAAAAAAAAAGGAAAAACACAGACGAACAACCAGTCATTTTCATCAGCCAGCGTGAAGGGAATACCGTGTGGGGTTTGCCCAGTCTCCGAGCACACTGTAGTATGTGGTAACTTCGACTAACGTGTACATAAATACTTGTAGGGCCAGACTGCATTGACCATGTCATGGATCAAAGTGCTGTCCAGTATATGGACAGTCATTCTGTCTCTCTCTCTCTCTCTCTCTCTCTCTATCTCTCTCTCTCTCTCTCTTTCTCTCTCTCTCCTAGTGCATCTCTGCCCACAGTTTTGATGGCATTTGTGGACAGTGGGCTGTTTTTCAGTGTGCCTTTTGTCTTTAACCCTGCCCCTTTTTTGCCATTCACTGTTAGTTGCAAAACCTGAGGCAAGAATCTCAAACAAAAGCGTTTCGAAAAAAAAAAAAATATTTGTAAGCTTGTAAGATATTGTTGTCACAAGGTTTCTCTTGCCCTTCACCTCCTTAACAACTGATTCACGACTAAATGTATGTTGTAAAGAAATTCTCTTTAATAAATGAAAAAAAAGTGTAATAAAAAAAAATTACAGTTCTTGTCACAATGATTGCGCCATGTTGTTTCTTGATGTGTTGTAAATGATGTCTTTTTTTATTTTTCGGGGGAAGGTGTCTCTATTTTTTATTTTTTTGGGAAAGGTATCTTTAGACAAAGAGCATATTGATGGCTCCTTGCCTGTCATGGTAGATGATAAAAGTTGGCAGTTTGTAAACTGCTGTCTCAAACCACCATGACTGGTTTCCTTATCAAGATTAAGATTAGAGGGAGATTACAGGTGATGATATAAATTTAGGACAAAGGAACAATTGTTGAGACGGCCTCAAACAAAAGTACATTTTGATCGCAGACATGTTTATGAGTTGTTCAGCCCTGTTCACTGTGAATAAACAGTGAGATAAAAATCAGTCTGGAGCCTCTCACAGATGCACCAGTTGGAGTCAGTTGACACTTTGTTGACACGCTTATGCAGGTGAGGTGAGAGCGTGAATATAGACTTTCAGAAATATAAGAGCGCGTTGATTTCTTGTCTCTGCATAACCTGTTTTTTTGGGGGTTTTTTTGCTTTGTTTTGTCTTTCCTCAACTTTGTTCTCTTGGAAGAAAAATGCTTCAAAGCCGTCCTGAGAAATGAAATCCATACCCAGACTTTGTTTGGCATAAAACCACAGAACATAGATTTAAACCAGCGTCGCTAATGTACCAGTGGAAATGTTTACGTCTTAGCACTGAATCTCAGCCAAAACGATGCTGAATCCAAATGACTGTTTTACTCACAAATTAGAAGATGACCTTTTAGGGACCTTTTCTACAGACAAAAAACGAAAAGGTCAGCGTTGTTTACGTCCACTACTAGCTCATCGCCACATATTCGGAGCAGTTCCCATCAGCTTCTATCGCTAATCTCTTGGCCAGCCTCATTCTGAATGTACCACAGTCTGCAGACAAAACAAGCTTAGTCAAATAATCCCTGACCCTTATTCCAGCCATCTAGACGAACAGCTGATATCAGGTAATAACAGCCATCATCTTATAATGTGTGACTTTTCCTGCCTCTGTGCCATACATGTGTCCAAAAATGCATGATTGTAGTTGCTTTTGCTTGCTATTGGCCACTGGCCAGGTTGACTGAGGATCTCATTCATTTGATCCTTCAGTTGCCAAGAAACCATGCATAGAAAATCCTAAACTATGACATAGTTAGTAATGGAACTTGAATTAGGTGGGTTAAGCCATTGTCTGTTTGCCAGTACTGGAGATTAACATCGGTAAGCCACTGAAGTTAGAACCAAACATTATTTTTTTTAACATCATCCTATCCTACCTTCCTACCATACAGCTACGAGGTTTAGACTCAGACAGGTAATTTGATGAAATACCTGTGGTTTTCGTCTCCACTGAAGGGTTTAATCCCCTTTTTGTGTCTTTTCTAAACTAAATTCCTGTAATAAATTGTATGAATTTTAAAATTCTAAACAGCTAATCTCCCTCTCAACATTGATCTATAAGTGTTTTGATTGATGAAGCGCTGTATTAACCATTAGCACAAAGCAATGTACCTCCAAATGGTGTCATGACAACACATTTGACAATGCATTTGGTACCCTAAGCAAACAAACAAACAAACAAAAAAAAAAACAGAAACAGTCACGGTCCCCTAAAAGAATCACCACCTACAACACTCCAAATCCAGGAAAAGAAGGAGCTGTTTTTGTGTTGGTATTGGGTATAAAAGAAAAGCATTAAAGCAAAGATCTTAAGAGCAAAGGGACAAAGAAGAGAGCAGGGCTATGCTGGCACAAAGATCAAAACAAAGATGTTTCTTTTTTGCTTCAGCTAGTGAGCACTGCATGTAAACTCTTGGGCATAACTGAGGAAACAGTAAGATATGACAGAATCTGCTGCTAGCACAGCAGTTAAGCTGTTCCCCCTTTTCATCTTCTGTCCCAGTCGGTGCTCAGGTGGTCTGAGGCAAGCCAAAATGAACTGGGAGATGCTCCAGTTGTCTCCCTCCATCAGGCATTAGTCACATTAATGCTAATTCATTTCAATTTAATTGCTAACAGTGGCAGACAAGTCACTAACACTTATTTAAATCATTTAGAAACAACCCCAACTGAGAAAAGAAAACAATTCAGTCTCTCTCTCGCTCTCTCTCTCTCTCTTTTTTTTTTTTAGAACTTGGGTACATGTTTGTATTAGCTGTTTTGAATGCTTAATTTGTTTAAGGAATAAATTGGCACTTCTACACTTCTACAATTATTATGTAAATTTTTAGTGACAGTTAGGAGTTTAGCATAAAAGGCTGTCAACCCTCATTGTACCCCTTCAAATTATTCATCAAAAAAGGCTGGAATTTGAAACAAAAGATCTACTGAATGCAGATCGTTTTAGAGTGATGACGTTTTTGATTTATGCAGCTCTATATTACTACGCCAAAGATTTAGCTGGGAGTACAATGTTTGCGACCAGTGTTGCATCATTTTACTGTAGGAGCCAGGATGCGATGGTGTCCTCATTTCAATTAATCCCTTATTTCAAATATTCAGTGAATGTACATTTTTTTAAACAATGTTATTGAAAGAGTTTTGATCAGCGGCAACATGTGTTCAATCCACATAATGAAAATATGAGTGTTGAACTCGCGGATCGCATAACATTATGACAACACTGACAATTCAGTTATTCAACTGCAGTTTGCGCACAGGTAATTTGGAGTGATGCTAATCGTTAAAATATGATGACGTGCCCAGAAAATTTATTTTTGCTCATTCATAAACAGGTGCTACGTGGTTAGGTAATGCTATGATTAATTTGATATTGGATATTGATATTCTGGAGTACATATTCAATCAGATTAATCTGTACTGTAAAATTCTGGTAAAAGAATCCCTCTGTCTGTTCCAGTAGCACTCCAGTCAGCTCCAGACCGTGTTTGACAAGCACAGTATGAGTTTGCAGCATCATTGTACACAATGATGAAACCGTGCAGCAGTGCCTTCGGTGTGAGGTCTACTGTGGCGTCTTGTTCCGCTCTGCCGTTCTTCTGTGTGTGAGTGTGCGTGCGTGTGTGAGTGCGTGTGCATGCCTATGTATGTGTGGCAGATGATGCCCGTTGCGACTGCCCTTCGTCCCGCTCTGTTGCCCTGTGGTCATGTTATAGCTCTCGCTCGACTGAGATGTGAGCCCCCAGTACGCTGTCCTCAAGGTCGCGTGCTCATCTCCGGGGCAGCTATGAAGAAAGCTTTCTTTTTAATTCAGCTACAATTTTTAAGCCCTAAAATGGTTGCTATTGTGACATGGTGTTCTTTTGTCTTAGCTGGCGTGTATCCTATTTCTGTGACAAAAACGTGAATTCATTCCTCCGCTTTCATGGCCCAGTGGCAGAGTATCAGGTATTTCTAATCCAAAGTTTGTCCATTCACATGGCCTGTTTTTCTAACCGAATATTTATTTTCTCAAAGTGGATAAAATGTTCTGTTCTGTTCTGTTCTGTTCTGTTCTTGGCAAAACCTTACTTTGTATTTGCGAGATAATATATTTTGCACAGTTTTTTGCAGAGTTTTTTTTTTCTAATGTCAATTCTGTGCCAACCGTATCTGAGGCATTTTCCGGGACAGTCTTTGTAGGGAACGCGTACTGTAAATTAACACTGAGACATGACAAGCATCATTTTGTCATCACTTTCAACTGATCCTGAGGCTATGGTTGTGGCTGTCATCTCCTTTTTTTTCTCTCTTTCTTTTCTAAATAAGAGGGGCCCAGGTGTGACCCAGCACAGCAGGGATGGGCGAGATCACTGCTGCTAAACGACAATTCTCTAAAATGTTGAAGGTCACCCGCACCATCTCGGCTGTCTGATTACATGGACGCCGTGTGGAGCACTTAGATTGATTTTCTGTCAGGTTGGAAATTATTTTAGGTTCTGATGGACTGCACTGTATCATGGCAATAATTACTGTACACATTATTATTGATGATATTGCTATCGAACGTCAAAGTAGCTCTGATCTTAAAAAGACATTAAATCAACTCCTCTTACATTAGAAGAATGTTTCTAGGTTAATAATTTGGGAAAGTCCAGCGGTGAAAATACATTTTATTGAATGATTGCATGCATCATTTCTTAACAGTTCAAGAGAGATCCTAAAAAATATGTGATATGTTAAGGTAAAAAAAAATTGGTGTCCTGTAAAGTATTTCAAAGTAAGCAAAACAGATTGTTTTTGGACAGTGAGAAGAACCCATACTGGAGATATGTTTATAGGACTAAATAGTGACTTTGGAAGAGAAATTACGGTTACATGGCACTAGACATAACAAAAAAATCTCATAAACAAATTTAAAAAAAAAGACAATTACTGAGCATAGACATGACTGAGAAAGAAAGAATGAGGATATCATATTCGGGATAAACATTACATTTCTGATGAGAGGATTTCAGGACGAAGGAAAAATGAAACGACATTCATAGTATATGCATTCATACATATTAGACGTACAAATTGGCTGACCCTATCATCGATCTTAGCTGTGCTAATGCATGTCAGATAACGGTGTTTAATGCATTTCATTTCACCCCATTATGCCAAAGGTCAAGGGTTCAAACAGACACTCAACTATTCATCAATCACACTTGACGTCCAGTATTGATGGTCTCTTTAGTGTCCGTCGGAGGATGGATTGGGAGGTTGGAATGGACTCAGGTGACAGCTAAACAAAAAAATAACAGAATCCAGGGGCACGGAACCCACAATTTGTGCCTCTGACACATGAAATACTTGACGACTTAACGTAAACATCACTATGGTTGCGAACGTGTTTTAAAGACACATGTTTCAAAAGTGCTGCTCTTTTGGTGACCAGTTGAAACGACAAAATATTACCACAGATGCCAATGTTTTATTCATTAACTCCAAAATGTAAGGTCACAACCTTCTGTCGTGTATTTTATTTGTATTGTAATTCAAAATAAACATAAAATATGTGTAGGGGGAACATGCATAATTCTTATGTCAATAGCTCTCTAGCCCTGCATCATCAAATAAACTAGTGAAGTTGCCATGGTAATAACCAAGAACAGCCATAATTTCTCATCCATCAGAACACAAAGTATGACCCAATAAATGGATGATGTATTAGGCGATGGACTCAAAAAAAAAAAGACCATTCAGTTCTACGGTTTGTTGCGGATCCAAGACCAAGGCTTGTTCCCAGCTGCAAGTCTTCTTGTCCCAGCACCTTCATCCATAATAGATGAGGGAGGAGAGGTATCCCATGGGCCCTCCCCTATCTTCCCAGCTGTTCACAAGCAGGGGCCCCCATTTGCATGCATCCCACCCACTTTTAATAATCATGCTGACAGTGCAGGAGGTTTGAACAGGCAAAAAGGCACAAGAAAAAAGAAAAAAAAAATCCCTTCACTTACACTCACGACACTTATCTCATCCAGCCTGCCCGCTTTCGTTCGGCACAGTAAAGCACTTCATTTTTTAAAGGTAGCTGGTTCCTTAATAGAGTCAGTCCCATGCTTTTGAACAGGTATTTAGGGATATCTCCCCGATACATATCTCATTACTGTGCCAGTTTCACAAGCTCTGAAGTCTAATGAAGCGGAACGTTTCAACTCTGACCTACACATTATCCACAGGCGGGGCCTGAAAATGAAGTTAATGTAATTTCTGCTCTCCGAGGCTATGCAAATTGGAATAAAAAAAAAAATTGCAGAGCAGTTGTACTTTGTGAGCAATGACCAAGTCTACTTTGACGTGAAGGAATCTATACATGCGCTCAAGAGAGGGGGGGGGGGGGGAGGGGGAGAATTGCTATAGATGTTCCCTTGAGAATATGTTTTGCTCTTACAGATGGTGAAGTGGTGAAATGCCCCACAAATACAACTAAATAAATGAAAACAACTTCAATTTAAACATTAAAAATGCATGAACATGTGACTCTTGTTTGACTTGATTTTTCCATATTCCAAGCTCCTGGCTACTGTCACCCACAAACTCTAGAGCAATCTATGTAAATCTGGGATTAATTCCCCGTGTAATATTCCCACTTGTGTTCGTCTATTTGTACTTCTTGGTTTCTGAGAGTGCATATATACGCAACTATTAATCTTAAAAGAAAACATTCTTTTTTTCCTCCCAAAGTACACAGAAATCCTTAGAGCGTTCAGAAGAACTGATGACAGACTTGGAGGGGGGGGGGGGGGGGGGCCTAACTGAGCATACGTTTAAGACATTTAAACTGTCACATTAGCCGAGGTGTACATTTTAATGACTCTGAAATTGAGAAGATTGATGAGTGCACCCGTTAGCGTTCTCTGTCTAAAAGGGCGATTTGTTTACATAATCATTTTCAAAACAAGATGCTTGTAAAAATAATTTGATATGTTCATTTCCAAGCAAATTTGGCAGTGGAAATCCAAGCTTTGGTCTGGGAATGTATCAGCACGTTCTCCTTTCATCTGACTTGATGAAAAAGGTACGAAATCTAAAACCATTTCCATGTTAAACGTAACCGCAGAATCTAACTACAAAGTGATACATCAGAGGTTTATAAATACATCAGTACAAGAGGGGTGTATTGAATTTTAAAGTAATTGAAGCCTCTTAAATGATATGTCATAATCATGCACGGTCAAATCGTGTAATCTGATGTAGTGCATGGTGGTGACAGTTTGCTGCCGAGCACGTTATTAAATGACAAACTTTTTTGCGTTAATGTCAATGGAGCACAGCATGGTGTTACCTCTGGAAATGTCAGTCTTGGTCCGAGGCACAACCGACTGAAATCTCTTAACGCAGAGTAATGAATTTGTCTTTCGATGTTTGTTATGCTTCCATAATGCAATATGTTGAATGTAAACCCACTTTAGCCGGAGGAGAACAGGCCTAGTTAAGCCCTCAGCGAGCGCAAACATTACAACCGCATGCAAAACAAGGGAGTGATTATTGGCCAATGTATTTGTTATGCAGAAGTCACTGAATATTTTATTGGTTTTGAACAGGCTAACATGTTTAAATATGCAAATTATGTCGATGTTATGCAAACCTTGGGGAAGAAGTTAGGTGCGAGTTCTCTTAATATAAAACCGAAGCTACAGTGATGATGTATGAGGCGAATTTTATAGAGAGCTGTACGCTGCACATAAATCAGAGTTCATACCTGTTAATGAACGATAATGAGCTTCAACTTCATTATAGTTATATGACTGACAATTGATTTGCAGATCCTTAAATAAATTACGTCAAATCACAACCTGACTCGGGATGGCTACAAATCTAATTAAATGTGTAGCGCCATTGGGAGCGAAGCAAGTTTACCTGAGACGAGAGAGAGAGAGAGAGAGGGAGGGAGAGAGGGAGAGAGAGAGAGAGAGAGAGAGAGAGAGGGAGGTTAGTTAAGTGGAGAGCTAAAGGAGGTGAGTAGCCATGTGTGGTAGCGTGCAAGCAGCACGCCTCCATACCAGCTCAGTCAATCTCATTATCACGCACATGCACAAGCATACTTCCCTGCTCACAGGCAATGACACACCCCCTTAATCCGCTCCTCATCCCACCCACACACACACACACACACACGGACGGACGGACGGACGGACGGACCATTTTCGTTGGTACATCTTGTTGCTTTCATCTTCCTACTCTTCAATAAATTTAGCATCCGTTGTTTTTAGTGATTTTTTTTTTTAACTTTTAGAAAAAATGCACAGAGAATAGGAAATCGTCTTCATGTTGTAACGGCATTCAACAAATGCTTAAAGCCTGATAAGAAACTTGAACCAAACCAAAACAAACAAATAGAGAGATTTACTGGAGAGCACAGAGAAAAGAGAAGGCCAAAGAGGGACAGAGACCATGAGACAGAGAGAGAGAGATTAGATAAAGCAGTTGTCCAAATAAAAGCACTCCTTATCATATAAGACAAACTATGTGAAGATGTGAAAATGCTTTTGAGGTCAGTTACTGTCTAAGTGTTTATGGGATCTGGAGAAAGACAAAGAATCTCCTTATATGAGGAACGTCTCCATGGTAAACAGATGGAGAACTGTGTATCTGCAATGGGATTTTCTCCATGGAACCCTAGGTAGCTGGATTTGTGAAACAGGATTAACTAGTGTGTAATTATATGGGTGCTGCAGGGGTATCCTTGCCATGCAGTATGTGAGTGTGTGTGTGTGAGTGAGTGAGTGTGAGTGTGTGTGCGCGCGCGTGTGTGTGTGTGTTGAAGGAGTGAAGAAGGGGAGGTGGGCATTAGGGATGTGGATCTAGAGAATTAAATGGGTTCCACAAGTTTTTAAGAATTTATGCGACTGTCCTAATTTTAGGGTCTCTTCGCGGTGGTAAAATATGAATGAGATTACTTCTGTTTCGACTCTGACATTTCAGCTACTGAAAAGCAGAACAGCTTGTACATACAGAAACAAAGAGAGAGTCCATTAATGACATCAAGGCTACATCAGGACAGTGCAACAAAATAGCTGATCATAGGTATAGTCATTCATGGAAAACATAAGGGTTCACTACGGACAAGGTCATTTCATGTGTAATTTGGAGAAACAATCTTAATCAGTGTCACTGTTCATTTTATATGCAAAGCTCTGAACTTAGTTTTCTGGTGAGGGCTAGTGTTCGCATTCACTGATGTATCCGTGCTTCATATAAAGGATAAATACTGAGTAGCTTCAGGCAGAATGGAGGGACATGATAGGTCGCGTCTTGTTCCAAAGCTGCTCTGCAGTCCTTATGTGGTCCTCCATATGTGTCTCGATCTATCCACACAACCCAAACGAAACAAAACCAGTCTGGTACCATCTTGAGGTCACAAACCCACTAAAAACAACAGAGAAAACACAGATAACGCCCTGGAGCTTGGAGAGAATTTATTTCTTGAACGCTGTCCCAGAACAGACTTGTCTCGCAGGCAACAGCACAGAAGAAAAGAATAAGGAGAAAGGATAAAAAAAAAGAACGAAAGAAAGAAAGAAGAGCCAAGAGAAAGAAAAGAAAAGCTACTCTGTCTTGTCGAGAATAGCGTAATACACCATCATGGTTCCAAGAAACCGGTGACGTCCTCCGTCAGACACTGCCTCGACTTAAGGGTCCTTTTTCGAGATGAGTGGGACATCACAGCCTTGGCGACAAAGGCCGTTATTTTTCACAGACTCTCTGGCTAGTTTGAAATATTCTACAGATTTCAAGCATGAGACTATTTGATAACCCAGGGCACTGTGATATGACAAGGCATTGTTGATATGACTTGGCCAGGCCGGGGGGTTGGGGGGGGGAGGGGGTGGTACAGAGTGTAAATAGGCTGATGCATCTGCTTCTAGTGATGGTTGGAGAAAGAGAAAGAGAGAGAGGCGGGGGGGGGGGGGGGGGGGGGACAGAGTTTGCCTTGCCTTAGGGCCAGAGTTCCTCTTGTCACAGCTGGTTGTACATAGACTCTCTTTCACTGTCCTGCCATCTTTTTCAAAGTTGCATCGCTCCAGTCATCACCACCGAGGCCACAGTGGTGACTCTTTGTGTTAACACAGGCTTCCGTGTTAAGGCAGCCTAAACGGAGGCAGGGAGTGTTTAGTGGGACAATTAAAATGTGGTTAGCTGATATTGATTTGTGTTTCGCATTGTATTGGGGACTTGGAATAGAGCCAGGAATTCACACAAATTTGTAATGCTTAGGATATTGGTTCAAGAGGAAGATGAACTACTCTCAAAATGAGGAGAAACTTTTTCATATTAAAAAAGAAAACATTATTTTTGCAGTAATAGGGCAGGAACACTTCATAGTGCTTGAGTGACTGGTTAGTGCTGGTACTTCAGACGCTCCTTCCCTGTGTCTCCTTTCCTTAATCACAACCAATCTGACAGAACTAAACTGTAAGGTAAACTAGTGGCAAATTCTCCTAAGTGGCTACATTAGGTCTTTATTACAATACCCTGATCACTCCAATCCACAAAGATCTGTAAAAAGTATATAGTTCCGTAAAAATCACCAAATATTACAATATTCATTACTATGGAACAAAACTACACTAAACTATGTGAATAACAAAGCGCTGCGAGGTGCATTTTATATCTTCCTCGAGACTGTTTTATGACCTCTCTGAAAAGTCATCCAATATTTATCCAGAGTTAATTATCTACAGCAAAATGTATTTTACAACTGGTGTCCGCAGAGCACTGTAGTCTCTTTTTGATCATGTGTCATGTTAACTCTCAGTTAACTCTCACCTCTGTTTATCAGAAAACTCATACCGGTCCATGTATTACATGAAGATGGCCTGCTTCATATTCATATTCCTTCATACTGGTTCATGTATTACATCAAGATGGCCTGCTGCTTGCTGTTTGACCGCCGACTGGACTTGAGCCATTTTGTTCCTCTGAGCCTCTCCAGTTTATCCAAAAAAATGTATACCTTTTTTTTTTTTTTTTTTTATGGAGGGAAAGAGCAGGTATATAACCCGCGCCGAAACCCGAACGCTACCTATCAGTGTTTACAGACAGAGCGGCTTTCAGACCGGCCACATTTATAGAACTCTCTGTTCTGTGTTTTCACTCCACTCTCAGCTGGATCCCTTCAGCACAGACCATTTCCCCAGTCACAAGCTCCAAACTGCCATCTGTTCAGCATGCTGGCTAAGACGCATTTCCCTGAGGCATGGACTTTGGTGATTTTTTTCAGCATTGTGGACATGGGGGAGAGGGCGGACTGTAAATTGGTGAGAGCAGCAGCTTTTACTGAGAACTTGAATAGTAGGTGCTCAAGCCTTTTTGACTTCTAAAATTGGAGGTTTGAGTGTGTGTTCGAAAAGGGCTGTGCTTTCAGGATTTGACCGGTACAGGGGAAGAGAGAAGGAGGGGGAAGAGAGAGTGTGTGTGTGTGGTTGGGGTTCCCTTAAGACTCTACCTTTAAGATTCATTCAGTTCAGAAAATCTGACATTACTAATCTGCAACACGGTGGCTAAGGAGCACAGTCTGGAATCTTGTAAAAGTAAGTGGTCCATTTTCAAGCATTTGTCAAAAACCCCACGGCGTGCTTGGTACAAAGTGCATGTTCTGGGTTTACATCAGTAAACAACTGTAAATACACTCACCAGCTCCATTAACGAATCAAAAGACCACTTCTTTGACAAAAAGAAGTCATTTTTCCAAATTCATTTATTAATTTTTCTCTTTTTCTTTTTTTTTGCTTTGAGAGTGACAAAGCGCTCAGTTGGCACCCTGCTGCCTTTTTCCGGCGCTTTTAAAAATGAAATCGAAAAGAGAGGAATCAGAGAGACAAACAGCGTTTTGAAGATGAGAAAATTCCTGCTCGTTTTATAATCTGGCCGAGCTTTGGAAAAACTGTTGGGATCCTGAATCTGAAAAGATAGCTTACAAGGGCAGTGCACTACACAATGACAGAGATTAAGATGTCATACATTGTATAAACAAAGCCAATTTATTGTGATAAATTGAGGAATGGTGTGGACAAGGGTCTTGATCGGTAAGAGACGGCTTATGAATGTTGTGATATTGTGATGTGTCGTCACAAAGGAAAATCAATGATGAAAAACAATGACAAAAAAACATGTTGGCACAAACATGACCTGTCTAGTACAACATTTACTGTACTATGGGATCAAAACTCTGTACTTTTCAGCAATTTGCTAGCAGTGGCTCATAATCAGGGGCCTGGCACTGTTGAAGACTAAACCTGTTCTAGGCCTCCAATGTATACAAAAGTGGTGCCTAAGACATGTTTACTCATGTAAAATATAGGTTAATCAACACTTAAACACTTGAAAAGGCGGGAAGAAAGTCAGAAACTAATGAAGTCCGTGATTTTCCATTTAATCTTCAAGGTTGAGCAGAAACTGGACACACAGGTAACAAAACTCTGAGGGTTTACACCAGCAAAAGAAGACCGGGATGGAATTACTGCTGCCTCAAGTGAGAGAGTCCAACTGTGCTTGAATCATCTCTAGCTGTAAGAGAAGGAATGTTTGACAAGTTGAAGAGAAAGCATTATGTCTCACAGTGTTACTGAGGGGCAGTCATGTGGAAAAGCAAAAGAATCACTTCTGACCTTATTGTAAAACTCAAGCAACTCCTGGTGGTTAAACCCCACGAAAACATGCTGCAGACTCTAGAAGAAGGAAGAAAGAAAGAAAGAAAGAAAGAAAGAGAGAGAGAGAGAGAGAGAGAGAGAGAGAGAGAGAGAGAGAGAAAGGACAACCAAGTGAGCATCACAACCAAGCTCTGTCCGCTTTCCATAAAAGCCTTTCATAAATTATTTGTGCACATCTGTCCAGTAAAAGTCATTTTCCATCAGTGAGGAACAAAGGATGTAGGATGGCTGTCTGGTTTTGAAGAAAAAATTGCTTCACAGAAATATATGAAGTGTCTTGAAAGTAACTGTTGCACAACAACACGTGTCATGTGCGAAAATCAGAACAGGAACTGTTCCTACAGAGTTCATAACAGAAAGTGAGATGCATTTATTTCTCATGCTGTGCATACAAAATTTCCTGAAAAAAAAAGACAAACCCCCCCCCCCCCCCCCCCCCAAACAAACAAACAAAAAAAAAAACACAACACATTTTTTAATCAAAGCATCACACAATACATTTTCGTTGCTCGTCTCTCATGGGTGACAGTTAGTAGCAGAAATGATGTTGAGAAAACAAGTAGCCAAGGCTGTGGGGTTGAAATCTCTCCGGGGGAAGAGAATGTCAGTGCGCATTAACAGCAAGGACACTAATTAGACACAGCATTATCAACCATGATTAAGAGTAAAAGGGGAAATGTTATCTTTAGCAAAACTCACTTCGAGATGTGGGAAAGAAATGTAGGCCACGCTTGGACTCGACTCAAACAGAGAAACAAACATGACGCATTACAGAAATAATGTTTTATTAAGGATGTTTTCTCACTCCGAAAAACACTATTATATAAGCGCCGATAATTAGAATACTCTGCCCGGGAAGACAACAACTCGTTTTACAAGAAGCAAACACCACGACTGCAGTTATTACAGATTAAAATGGACATGAGCAGAAATAAGAGGGTGGGCTCTATTAAAGAAAATAACATTCCTTGAATGTGGTGTATGCGCATCTTTCAAGGCAAGATCGTGATTTACAGTTTGGGACGGTTAGCAGAAAGCCTGGTGTCGCACAGTTCATTTCATCGCGCGGCACACGCCGCACACAACCTGAACGCGGGAGGGGGAAAACGTTAGGCGACGGCCGAACCGGAATTACGTTTCTATCATTCGGTCTGACACAACTCCGGTCCCGGCGGCTGTAAGACAGAGAGAGGGTGTTGTAATCTGGGAGGTTCGGGGTTGAGAAGCGAACGCCGCACCGCGCCGCGATGCGCCTCTGACACGCCGCAGATGAAAGCGAATGTGTGTCAAGAAGCAAGGGTTAAACCCTCCCCACTGTTTAAACACAAAAGACCGTGCGCGACTTGACAGATCTAGGCTAGCGCTAATGGGCCCTTTCTCCCCGCTATGCCCAAAACAACGCGGAGGTAAAATGCAAAGACTCAGGAGAGATGTCCTCGTTGAGTACTGTTCTCTAGACACGTGATGGATAAGAATAACAAACCAAAAAAAAATAAATAAACAAACGCACACGCAACAAAAACACTTGATGTAATCTTTGGCACTGATTGTAGCTTTGCGCGACTGTGCATCTGTCATCAGGACTTTTTAAGACTCAATTTATGAGTATTAAATGAAACATTTCACATTAGGGTTGAGTTATAAGGTGAAGCGGATTTATTCAAGCTTTTCTCACAGCAGCGAGAAAAGGTTTACATAGAAATGCACTTCTCATGCATTTCTGCATTTTATTTCTCATGCAAACTGCATTTGATTTCTTTTTCACAGGTAAAAAAAAAAAAAAAAAATCAAGACCCATCAGTGGAGTATACCACACGTTATTTTGGGGCTACATCCCTTTTCATTAATTAAAGAATAGGATCAAGCCATCCGAAAAATCCCCTTTTTACCCCGTAATGAAAGGAAGAACTGTGACATCAAAAACTCCGGAGTGCTCCAATATACAAGGATGCTAAGAACAAGCCAACCTCTTTCCATTTATTTTTAGCTCTGGATCCTTCTGAAAGGCCTCATCAAGAAGTGATGTAACATATGGTGAATGAGGATGCCAGATGCAAAGACAGGTTGAAAGCCAAATGTGCGGTAAAGAAACAGAAGCCCCCGTTTAAGAAAGTTGTGGCTTTTTTTTTTTTTTTTTTTTTTAAGAAATTTGAAAAGAGAAGAAAAAAAAAAGGAGGGGGGGGGGGTGCGGGTTGATTCATGATTTACCATGTTCTGATGTCTCTTTTTGAGGTAGCCAAGAGCACATCATGAATAAATGGAGTTTGAGAAGTTGAATAAGGCTATTATGTAATGTAACACCTTCCATATTCCCCAAAACCGATATCAAATTGAATGTGAAAGCTGTTGCCTTTAAATCTTTTTTGCTTCAAACAGCAACTGGGTCCACTGTCCTTAAATTAATGTGCCGGAGATACGACAGTTAGCTTTTCATTTGTATGTTGATTTGAGCATTTATCAAAAAACACTTCTGGAATATGAAACTTTTTTTTTTTTTTTTTTAACAATATGGCTTGACTCTTTGAAAGAATCAAGCCGGACCACCTCTGGTATCTAAAGGTTAGAAACATAGGTTAGATCTCAAGAAACAGTCCAATGGAAGAAGGCTGAAGACCACTTCCTCATCCAATTCTTCAGTAATGTTCCTGCCTTGAAAGTTAACCTCGCGAGCATCTGACCATAACAACTTAAACCCTGCACAAAGCTATAACTGCCTCTACCCAGACTGCGCTCATGTAAAAAGGCTACGAACGCGCCATACGAACCCGTGACGGGAATCTTGACAGAAACGTGCGGCGGGGGCTGCTGAGTTTTGGCAGCCCACCCTCGGCTCCCCAAACATTCTTAATTATGAATAAAAATCCCCAATTCCTGGGATAAGCGGTTGCCATGGACACGGAGCTCTTTGAAAACCTTTCCTGCTGTATCAGACTGTCGGTCTCCGCACACAAAAAAATGGCAGGCGCCCCTTTGTGTAATTGCACTGTTGCTCTCAGGGATACATTGTAAAGTTGTTTCCACGTCAATCATTTTTCGAGAAGCTCTCTCAGGGATAATGGCTAAAGTAGGACATTATGCGGTTGAGTGCAACCTGTTTATCATCTATACTTAAGCACAATTTACCAATAGGTAGAACACAGCTTTTTCCTCTGTGAATGGCATATTTTGCCGTAAGTCTTCTTTTTTTTCAACTTTCTTTCTTTTTTTTTTTTTTTTGTTGAAATGGAAATGAGAGACAGAACGTTTGACCAAATTAACTGGGTGGTGCACTTGTCAGTCTTCTCGGGTCAGCTAATGAAATGTGTCAGACATGTCCAATACGTAAAATTGACTCTGGAGAAACATTGGTATTGACGAAAGCAGATGTTTTTTTCACAGCCTGACGGAAAAAAAAAAAAAAAAAAAGACGCCAAAAAAAAAAAAATCACGGATGAATTAACATGCACGCACAGGCGACGCATGTAACAAAAACGCTTTAAATTTAAATAAGGCTATAAGAACACGGACGCTAAAAAAAAAAAAAAAAAAAAAGAACGAACAAAAAATATCAGTCTAACTCGGGGAATCGTACGTTGACTCAGAACCAAAACGCGATAACGAGATGCTAAAACAAACTGTGCCACCATTCATCCTCTGGAGAGAGAGAGAGAGAGAGTGACGACAGTGTGGGGGAGAGATGACATGCCTGACTCTGTCAGTGGTTTAGAGGGAGGGGTGAAGACAATGCTGACAGATTCCCAGACCATCCACAAGGCGCTCAACGAGAGCCAGAGGTGACTGACGGGACAGGGAGGAATGTTTTAATAGACGGTGGGGCTCGTCAAAAACGCCCGAACCCGAGTCTCGGTACGTGCCGTGCTTCAACGAGGATGAAAAGAGTCTGGTTGAAGGTTACCCCTCGCCAGTGCGTAATGACAATCTACAGCAACTGTCTAATTTTACACTGATTAAGCCTGACGACGCAACTCTAGTCGCACGGCGGGAAACAATCGGGTTACCTGATTCAAGTGCTGAAAAAACAAAACACACACGAAAAAAAACTGTTTAAGGGAAAACACGATTTTCCGTATCATATGCTAAATTACTGACAGGTAAAAAAAAACAACAAAAAAATTCTTGCCTCCAGAAAACAAGTCTCAAGTCTCCCAGTCTGCCAAAGTCAGAGTATACAGAGCCCAGATGTGCTATCAAAATATCCAATAAATCCAATGTAGCAGAAGGGGTGTCATCCTCAGTGTTCACACCTTTTGTTTCTGCTCTACTGAGGTCCCATTGGAGGCTCTAAATGTGTTTCTTTTTGCCCCTCAGAAGTAGGGGGTAGAAGCGTAGGGGTAAATATGGATTGACTATCAGGAAACCATCCATCTGTGCCCCTCACCACTGGAGTTAACAGTTACCGAGAGCAGGATGGAGTCAATCCACAACATGAATAACATGATCCAATTAAGAGAGAAGAGAAGAACATGCACACGCTCTCTGTCAAAAACTGCCAAAACATCCCGACAAAAAAAGCAATACACTTAAAAAAAAAAAAAAAAGGAGCACAAGCAGGGCAAAAAAAGTAACGTGAAGTAATTTAAAAGTTTAAATGCATTAAAGGAATCACTCTATCATTATCTAATGAAGATAGGTAAACAGACACATAGTTAACCTGGGTCTTCTTATGCTAAGTGCCCCTGGAGGTTTCGCAGTGATAATTTGTGTTCTTATCATGTTTGTTCGGCAGCTACTACAATATAGATGTTGACTTAGTCTATATTTAACTGCTGGAAATGAAAAACTAAACATCATCTCAGGTGGTCTACTGACAGTAGAAAGGCTGTAAGACTGCATTTGTTTAATAAAGATGAGGTCACCTATGACAGACGAGGACTCCCCGTCGCCCGCCATTATAATAAACCACATCCCCTGTAGTGGTTTGAGAACAAAAAAAAAGAGAGAGAGAGACAAAGAAAAAAAACAGGAAAGAAAACTGGCGCTAGGCTCCAACAAAAACCATGTCTCTCTCACATCCGACTCCTGACCCCGTCGATCTGCATGGCTCAACAACAACAACAGCAACAGCAACAACAACAACAACAAAACAGTGAAAACATCTCAGAAAGCTTTCATAATGGTTCCAAACTGAAGCCTTCAGGCTGTTTGTCTGGACATTTTTGTCCTCAGCAATTGGTTGGGGGGTGGGGGGGGGGGGGGGTATGAGAGAGAGAGAGAGAGAGAGAGAGAGAGAGAGAAAAGATGGTTTATTGTTTCATTGAGGCCTGGTGTCCCCACATGCTTGCCTGAATTCAACGAGGCCTGAGAGGATTTTCACACGCTTTTCACACACCCCATTCAGTACAGTACACAGTCCACTGCAATAACGCCCGGCACAAAGAATGGGATTGTCGACGTGCCCCCCCCCCCCCCCACTCCGGCAGCTCTGCGGGCTCAAAGGGCGTAATGATGGGGTCTCGGCTCCAGAGGTCTCATTCTGTGACTGACTGACTGACTGACTGACTCATCAGTGGGCAGGCTCCACCATACATCCAGGTTTACCCCCACCCCTCCACCCCCCCCCCCACCCCCACCCCCACCCAAGAGGGAGAAAATGACTTCCAGCATTTGGGCCCTGTGGACCCCGAACAGTGGGGGGTGGGGGGTGGGGGGAAGAGACTCTGTCCACATAAAATGCCCAGACAAGAATGGAAAGACAGCAAGTCATCAGGCAAGGATGTGATATGACGCAATTCTGCCACAATACCTCGCATATGTGGACAAAGTTTTCATTATATCTTGGTTATTTTGTGGATTTATTTGAGCAATAATCACTTGTCAGTTGTGAACAAGAAGTAAAGACTAAATGAATAAGTTTTCTGTATTTTAGAGCATGTGCTGATATTTTCTAGGGCCTAAATCCTTCAAAAAAAGAAATGTATTGATCAGAGCTGAGGAACTGATGTTGAGACAGTATCTTTGCTAAACAACAACAGACATGTGAACTTGTTGTTATGGAAACGGTCATTTTATTGTTCACTGTTGCTTTGAAGCAGACTGCCCTGTTTGAGTCAGAGATGTGAGGATTTTTGCTGCAAACTGTTCTCACTTAAGATCTGATCAACTCTTTTGTGGCTATGTTGCACCCCTCATCACATAGAGATGAAAAACTATCTTTCATTTCATTTCAACACAACAGTCTTAGCAGAACTTTTTTGTTGTTGTTTTTTTTTTACGGTTCCTTAATCATCCTGCAAAAAGGCAAAGATTTGCCGAACCCCCGATTTTAATGAAGAACACGAAGAACACGCCCAATCGACCATTCAACATTTTGCTGCGTCTGATGACTCTTGACTTTCCTGAACTTTTATCCTCCCTCATGGGATGGCGCGACCGAACGCGAGTCGACTTATTCGCCAGAGCGTTTACTCACGAGGGAAGTCAGGACTTTACCACATCAGAATGGAGCGAGCCCCTTTGGTGACAGCCTGTGACTGTTTTTCATTTGTCTGTAGAGAGTCAACTGCGGTCGGCCCACGTAACGACCCCTTTGACGGCCCTTCTAGAGGATCCGGAGCTGTGCCACGTTTGAAGGGACGTGGCAGATGCCAAACCAGAGAGCGTGCTAGAGGCCTTCTCTCAATTTACTCGGTAAAGACACACAGAGACGACACAAGCCGTAATTAAATGTGACACGTTGGTTTTAATTTGAGGCGAGGGAATTGGCCTCATATTTCTGCGTTTCTCATGTGGCTGGAGACGGCATAGATGAGTTCAAATGTAGTGGGGCTTTGGATGGGGGGGGGGGGGGGGGGGGGGCGGGGGTCTGATTCAAACTTATTCCAGCTTCATCTGAAGACAGTTTCCCATGCAGAGACTTTTTTTTTTGTTACTCATTTTGTTACTCATATATTATCCACCGCAAACATTTGCGAGCCCGTTCAAATGCGAGAGGTCAATAAACTTCAAACTTAAATCATTTAGTTCTTCTGGATTTGATGATGACTTTTTAAGACAGTATTCACTATTTTTGTTTCTCTGTTTATCAGCTTTCAAAAAATTCCAGAGTGCTTTCATATGACAACATCCAGAAATGAAAACAAGTGCTCCACAATGCTCTATATTCCTCTGAGCAACTCTAAGATATACGATTTTGTCCTACAAATACGCTTCAGTGACTAAATTCATATTTTATGTAACATGACCAAAGTGACTGTTTCTGTACTTACATCACAAATATCCCTAAGTAATAGTACAGTCTTAACTCTGTCTGCCTCTTAGCTCCACCTAAATCATCACAAGTGCTCGGACAGTGATTGGTGATTGACTGAAGTTTTCTGACGGTCCCTAAAAGGTTATCCTACATATTAAAACACTGTTTAAAGTCCAGTCAAATTCAATCTGAAGGCTTCAAATATCGATCAGATTTATTGACTTCACTCAAATGTTTGGTGAATTGTTTTGAAAAACTTACAAAAATGCTAAGACATCCTATGTTCTGATGAGTTCTGATGTTTGTTTTATCCACAGTGGTCTATTACCACAGCGTACTGTTTTCAGTCTTCAGTCCTCACGGAGAGGTT
This sequence comes from Chanos chanos, assembly GCF_902362185.1. NCBI lineage: Eukaryota > Metazoa > Chordata > Actinopteri > Gonorynchiformes > Chanidae > Chanos > Chanos chanos. Next base: position 51,038,877 of record NC_044495.1, read on the forward strand.
TTCCATGCTAATTCGTCTTTCTTTGTTTAGTTTCTCCCTGCAGTCTCAAAGGACATCAGTCTTGGTTGGAAAAGGCTTCTGAATGGGCAAAAGCATACATTTCCCTCTACCCCACGATGCAACTTATTTCCATAATACTGCGTTCGCTAAGAGCAAGTCGTCCTCATTAAGACACTCGCTAAGGAGGCGATCAGTAGTGCATTAGCATATGGGGGGGGGGGGGGGGGGGTTGTCTTAAAGTAATTATTCAGCATTTCACAGCGTAAAATCAGAATCAATAAAGGGACACAATAGAAAAATGAGATATGAAGACGGCATAAACCTGACCTGATATTTTTACTTAACAGACAGCCGGGGAGCTGTTAACAACATGCTTGCGAAGCCTCATGCGGTCATTAGATTTAGGTTTATATGGGGTCTGCCACAGGGGAAAGAGAGACCAAAATATCTCGAATAAGCAGAAAGTAAAAAGAGAGCTTACACACAAAGAGACAGAGAAAGCCTGTAGAGAAAATTAATTTGGGGTTTTACTTAATGAGTTTGTAATAGAATTGAATGTGCGCCTGACATTACTGACATAGTGAGGATCCATTCTCAGACCTGTTTGAGCCTAAGGAGGAGACACCGTTAAGTCAATGAATTTAGTTACCTGAAGACGACAACTAAGGTTTAACCTGTAAGTGTCTTTTTTAATGTATCTAATTCAAATGGGCTCATACAGGATGTTTATTAGAAATGAACACATATCTGAGAAGCTTTGCCCCAAACTCCTGCCCATCTTAATGTTAATATTCATTATTTCTGTTGCTTTTATATGTGACTGTATAAGCTGGACCACATAGTGACTGTGGTGATAGTATAGACATCTAGCTTTCTGATAGGTCCTCTCCAAAAATCAAAGCCTGACGTGAATTTAAATATTTAGTGTTCTGGTTTACCACTCACTGGCACAAAGCCTCTTTCTTCGAAAGTAGGACACAAGATGCCATCACTTCTACACGAAAACCCCTATAGTTCGGTATGAAGACGATCTAAATTATTTACCAACTGTCGCATGACACACTTTCGACATGTATGAAGTCAGGTGTAAGATATTCAGCTGTTGAATGACTGCACACACATCATTCTTCCATGAATTATACAGTTTACCTCTGGTCCAGTAATTTCACCGTCAACTAATTCAGGGCAGCAAACAGAATGGAATTTATACTTTGCCAGTCTGTTTGGTTACAGAAGGAACTTCTGACGATCATCCGCCCTTCTGTATCAAACAGAATTTCAACTCAATGCTTTGAGAAGAAGTAAACAACCTGAAGAAAGTCAGGTTAAAATTCCCTCCTCTTAAAGAGCTTTTCCAAGCAAAAGTGTGACGAAAAGGATCCAAGGGTGTTATTCATGAACTGGGGGAGAAAAAAAACCCCTCCTGGCTGGGGTTTATTACTGCAAGGAGAGCCCCCCCCCCCAAGTAAATCTCTCTTCTCCTTCTTATCTCTTTACTCTGCTTGACACCAACATGCATTCTTACGGGTTTTAAAGCTTGGCATCTTATCGAGAATTCCCAGGTCTCCGCTATGCCAATTTGACAACCGCCGTCAATACTGTCCCTTCTCTTCCCTGCAATAACACAATGATGGATGCCAACTGCTCACCCGGGTATCATTATTAACACTCAGACTGCTCTGGAGTCAGAACTTAAAAAGAAGTTGACTGCGCCTTAGAAGTCACAAAATCTTTCCAAGATCTGATCGACAAATGAAGTTTTCAACCATTTACTGTTTACAAAGAAATGTTAATGTGATGCAAAAATTGCTAAAAACCTAGGGGACAACATTGACCGGACAGCAGTAGTAACAAATCCATTGCACTTTAGATGGAAATGTATTCCTGCGTTGGTTCCTATTTGTAAGCTTTCAACCACTTTTAAGTTCAAATATTAATATGTAAACATTCATTAAAAAAAAAACAAAAAAAACATTTAGTTGCCAAATCTTAGGTGACAACATTGACTGGGTAGCAGTAATGTCTGTGACTAAACAGCCAGATTCATTGCACATAAGATGGAAATGTGTTCCTGTATTGGTTTATATTTGCAAAACCACAGTCAAATTCATTGTCAGGACTACAGGCTTGGGCAGGAATGGGAGGATACAGGAGATATGGAATAACCTAAACGGCCATACAAATAAATCCGACATAAAATGTGTAGACTTTTTGCTAGGCATTACATTCTTGTTAAACGGACATGTACCCAGAAAATACTCCTTCCAGCATACATTACAATACTGATAACTCAACTGATTTCATGGAATTTATGTTAAGTTTGATTGACTCAATTGAAATATTGGCTTTTTAATGTCATTATGTAATACGTCATATTCATGTCTGCAGGGTATTGGAATGACAAAGTATATTAGTGTGAGGATTTAATTCAACAAACCTGTCACAAAACTACTGCTGTGATAATGTATTTGAGACTTTGCCACTGCACAAAAAACTCTTTGGCGGCATCTTACTGCTATCAGACAAAAGTATCTTAATGAGAGTTTGGAAAGTATATAAGATGTAAAGAGCAGAATGTAACCTGCTATTAACAAGGTGAAAATGTGATGAGTCCTTTAAAAATGAGGCCTAGTTTTAAACAAGTAGAGATGTGATAGAATTACTCTACAGAGTGCAGAGAAAAAGCAAAGTGCCGTATGAATTAGGTTATATAACACAAAAACCTCTCGACTACACAAACAGGTAAACAGCTGTGATGAAAATTTAAAAAAATCAAGTTAAATAATTAAGAAGAATACCACAGGGCACTTTGATGACGATAAGCACATCTGTACTGAAATCATAAAAATTGGATGTGAAATGTGGAGAAACTTTTTAAAAATATCTCTTTAGAACAGCGCTATTGTTCCACTTAGCATTTATGCCCTCACTGATCCTCACCTCACGGTAGTCCCCTGACGTTTGTTACTGACAATAAAGTAGATACTCCATAAATATGCCAAACAGATGTCTTCATTTTTACTTCAGGCAGCATCAGGCTTTACCATCGAACTTACAGGTCAAAAAGTTGAAAAATTCTTTCCAGAATTTCAGCCTTGCAGTGAACTGTTGTTTTACTTTCCTAGATTTCACAACCTTAATTGGTTTTAATTGCATCTATTGCCCCAGAGACAACCGCTTGATCAAGAAATAAAAAAAGGTCACGTTCTAGAGAAGAATACATTTAAAGAATTCTCATTTAAAGCTTTCAGAGACTTGCCAATATGTTTTTTTATATGTTTTTTTTTCAGGATGGCAACACATAGATGAAAAATCTATACATAATTAAAGCTCCATTCAATAAGAATGCTATGCCTGGGAGTCTCGTTTACTGCAAACAAGAGAAGTCCCTCTCTGAATGACCTACAAAATGTTCTCCTTTTTTTTTTCAGGTAAAAATCATCAAAAGCTAACCTGTTTCATCTCGACACAAGTAGGATATAATATTAAAAATCAGCGTGAAGCTTATTAAAATTCTGACCTGTCCCAATGAATGCCCAGGAGAAAACAGTTGACACAGGACCAAAGCTTGATTCTCTCATTTGGTCTACTGAACCCTGCAGCGGCAATCAGCACAATTAATGAACCTCAGCCATTTTGCAGTAAACAACTCTATGTATAATCATTGTAAGGTTACTTAACTGCTATTTTGTCAATAAGAATATTTGGAATTTGTTTTCTGTTTTTAACGTTATTTGCTGGGGTCAGTCTAGGAGCAGAAAACAGTCACTGAAGCGAATAAGAAGTAATTTTAAGGGGCATATCTGGCATATTTTGGATCAGTACTCCTCGTGAACACCCATGCAGTTTTGACCGTGGGTTCTGTTTGTCTTACAAGCGATGCGGGCCATGAGCTTTGTTTACACTGTGCTTTCCAGAACATGCGGGAGTCTTTCATGGCGTTTGTCAGGCCTTATCTTATCTTATCATATCAAACGGTTAGCCTGTCTTTCTATGAAAAATTCACATTAAAAACAGGTACGAGTGACTGACTTAAACACGGAATAAGCTTTATGTGTTTTACATAGGCAATAACTAAGCCACGTAACTGTATGTATATAACGCAAGGACAGAGAAATGTAGAGGCGTAGGATGTACGGCCAAAAGATAAGATGTGGCACAAAAGTGAAATGCTTAGTGGGTCGTTTCTTAATGATTCATTTTTCATAGCCAACGTAAAGTGCTGCGCAAAAAGAAAAAAAAAAATCAGTTAATGCTTTTAGCCTGACCATGCTAAGGTAAGCATCAATACCATTACTGTGCTTTGATTACGGTGAAGTCGATAGAGAGAATCCAAGGGCGAGCGGACTGAGGAGCACACCTCAGTGAATGTCATCATAAAGACAGAACGTCTCAGAGCCAGCTATAGGTAAAATAAATACATAACTAAAGACACAGTCTGTTTTTCAGCATCAGAACACTTGCCGAACAAAGGACTGATTTTTTGCCATCTCATGAATATTTGGAAAGTTAGTTGTTAAGCTGACTCACTAAAGAAAAAAAAGAACTTCATGGGGGGGGGGGGGTCCCTAATCTTTGAGCATAGACATTTGACATATTTGTATACTGGACATTTTCCATTGTTTTCCTTCACAAAATCTCAGGGTTTGGGTGAAAATGATAGTGGATTATTGCTGTATCTTAAAGCATTCATGAACGTCATTTGAGCCAAAAGAGCACAAACTGTCTCTCTCTCTCTCTCTCTCTCTCTCTCTCTCTCTGAAATACTAAATGAAGATGCGCAGTCTGAAGCACATGGAGTCTGGGATTCATTATAGGGGAAAGTTGTTTTCTTGTTTTCCAATTTCACAAGGAAATGGTTATTGTGCAATGAGTTAAAATAAAAACAAAACTATTCTATCAGTCATTCATGTGAATATATACCCACATGGCTGGTTTTACGCTAAACTTCCCTTACTATCCAAACAATGTCAGCCAGCGATGAGGAAACTGTTCTGCCCCAAAAAAAAATCCAAACATTGTGAAATTCTTATTTAGACACATGTACTTTTGTTGCTTGACTAGGATCATCATTTTTGTGAAGCAGAGCCAAAAAAAAAAAAAAAAAAGAACCAAACATAGTCTGAAACACAGTCTTGCACAAGGTGCGCTAAGGGCATCACCGCAGGGCACTCCAGACAACTGTGTCACTCTCTGATTTATTTCCCATGATGCAGTCTTATATGAAAGGCCAAAACATAACAGTGACACACCGATGATGTTTTCTCTATAATTCGTCTTGCAGCAATAAACAAAAGGTCTCAGCTCAGGGTTTGATCAGACACATAAGAAAGAGCCTTCCAGAAAAAAAAAAGAAAGAAAGAAAAAAAAACACCCAGCAGATTCTGTCACTATTCAGGGCTTACACTGTTTGAGGTTTTTTTTTTTTTACCAAAGCAAGACTATTTGTGACCTTCAACAAAGCAGAGGCATGTCCTTAACCATCCGTCAGTGGCTTGCTCCTATGTTGGTATTTTTATCTTTATTTGTGTCAAAAACTAAAATGAAGCACAGCAGAGATTACCTCTCTCTCAAGAAACAAATCTCTGCATCTTTCCATTTGGTGGGTGAATGATTCAATCCTTACAATGATTTATATTTTTTCAAAAAAGATAAAAAAAATTTCCAAAAATACATTAAACTTTACATTTAAGCAACCTTGGGGAGACGCTACCACAGTTCTAGTGACATGATGTTGAAAAGCAAACAATGTCCTGTATACAGAGCTATATGGTGAAACCTCAAGAGGGCACGTTCGTGCCTCTACAATCAGTTAACGCCAATTAAAACCTGCGCAATTCACTCATAAAACGTTTTGTGTGGAATGTTACTTTGCTCCCCTACCCCTATTTTTCTCTCCGATTTGACATGTGCAATTACCCATGATCCTCTCCCTCGCACAACACACGGGAAGCCAGCCACTGCATCTCTTCACACTGGCTTGTGTGCTATCGTTGAGTGATGAAACCTGCTTAGAGATAGAAGCACTACTCATGAAAGAGCCTACAGCTATACATGTACCTGACAGCCGGTCAGCGGATGTTGTCGATTCCTGACCAATACACTTGCCAATGGGAACCGGGCAAATTGCGTTCCCATGGTCCCGAGGCCATAGTGAACAAAAGTGTGGTGCCGCTAGAGTAGGAACTGTGATTCATAGATATAGGACGCACCTCTCCACTGTGTGACAGCACCTATACCTATACACTCATTATTTTATTCTATAGCACTGCAATACCATGATTTTTTTTTTCCCCTCGCCAGTGAGATCTCAACATGCATTGTTTGTTATGCCAACCGACTTCTATGTACTTTTTCAAAGTCACTCTGGAGAAAAGCGTTTCCTACATAAATACATATAAATGCAGTCGTCAATAGCTGGAAAGGGAGTCGCGACATGTGGTCTTATCATTTCTTTCTGATGCTCAACTTGTTTTGAAGTTTCTTTTTCAAAGATGTTAGCTCCTTCAAAGCAAAATACATTGGGGTCATCCTGATTAAAAATGAAGCTTGATATTGATTGATCTAATACACATAACTTTTTTTATTTTATTTTTTTTATTTTGGCATATAAAAATATCAGACTGCCACATTGCCTTGTTTCCCTCAGTTTAAAACTCAATGTGGTTGTCACTTTTGGGATATTGCTCCTCTATAACCTATTGTATGATTATGTAATATGAGTGCCATACAAGCATCTCCTGCAAAGCATGACAACCAATTCTACCCATCCATCAAAATACTATTCACAAATGAACTGAACATATGGACATTTAAGTAATGGGCAAGATCACCTCAACCGACACTAATACAAACAGCACATCTGTTCCCAGTATCAGTGGAGAACAACTGAAAGCAAGTAGGCATATGATAACACCCTCATACACATTGCATGCCGTTCATCGTAGCTATTTATACACACTGACTCATCTTGTGGCAAAAAAAAAAGGGAAAAAAATGCAGGCAGGCAGGCAGGCAAGCATCACAGAGAATAGAAAACCTGTTTCATTCGTTCAATTTCCCCCCCTTTTTTTGCCTGTTTCTTTCCTCTTTTTTTTAAAAAAAATCTGTGAAACTGAGAGATCAGACAGAGACAGTAATTAAAATGCAACACCGCCTTATGAGTATTCAAAGGAATATATAGAGATATAAACAAGTCTAGACGCATTTGGGAATTATTCCGCTTTAGTGCGCTACAAGAAAACATCTGAGGAATTAATACTGTTAATGATGCTTGAAGTAAAAGTAAAACAACACAAATTACGACGCAACCATATACTGAAGGAACCGTATAATTCAGGTCATAGTTTCTAAGTGTTAACATTTTGTTTGAAACTGTAGTTTTAATTGCCAATATAATGTATAATGTTCTGTTATTGACAAATTGCTTTCAGAAATCTCAGATGGTTTATCACATACTGCAAAACAAACTGATAAAAACCCATTATGAATTATTGAGTAATTACACTGAGATACAAGCTGATTTTATTAGATGGTCACAAACTTCAACAAAACAAGGCCTAGATTAGGCCTATGATAAACTGATGCACTAAAAAAGCTTGAAAAAGATAATTCACTAACGTGTTACAGCACGATTAGAATATTGTCCGCTTACAATTCACGCAGGAATATACCAGGTTGACCGCAAATATTCTGCCGGCAGATTTAAAAAAAAAAAACAAAGCATAAGTTAAAACTGACGCGCCCATGCTCTTGTCCTGGTACAAGTTCTAACACACTGAAACTAGCCTTTCAAACAATGCCACTTTGAAGCAACATAGTGAAGAAAACAACCAGCAAGGCATGCCAAATTCCAGCTAGAATGACCACATGCACTCCATGCATTCTGAAACACTATAGTCACAGTCTCAGCATGTTGAGTTTTAAAGCAGTGAAGAGAGAGGCTCGCGGCTGCTATTCATAGCAACAGAAACCTCTCTTGTGTGGCAACTTCAGTGATCGCCTAGGCAGCCCTGTGGATCCCTCTGGTATGTAGACACTGCAGCCTTCAAGAGTTTAGAGAGCCCTGTTTTTTTTTGTTTTTTTTTTCTTTTTACAGTACACTTGTGGGAGAAAAAATAAAAAAACGCAACCAAACTATCAAGCTAGCTATAGAAGGATCTAAATCCAAGACTGTTTCAAGAACATCAAAGAGCAACACCCGAACGTGTCAACCCACTCACGCTGATCCGAATGAACCACTTACATTTGATATTAAAAATATTGTAACATCTGCCCTAGATGTGACCTACCTCATGGGCTGTCACATTTACATATGTATAATGTATACACAGTCATGTCTGTTAAAATATGCTGCTTTGATCACTAGCACATATTATTTCAGAAGTACAGATGGGCCCTTGCCCAATGACTGTACCATTCTTCAATCAAATTAATAACACACTAAATCCATATTGGATAAGAACTGTAATATCATTCCTCTCACTGGATGTAAGCTTAATTTCCTCAAAACGCAGGCAGACTTTTTAGAATATATGAAAATACTTCCATTTAAAACATATTAGACTTTTCTAATACTGAGATTTCCATAAATCCCCAGAGCCTCGGAGCAATCCCATAGAATATTAATGTGGGGAGAAATTACAAAAGAGACCAGACCACGGTCCACATCTGAAACAACAAATAAAGATGTGACATTCTGTTGGGGAGCTTTGTCACCGGACCGTTACAGCCGACAGAAAGATAGGGCGCAGAACAATGGGCTGAATCCATGGGAGCGAGGGAGAGAGAGAAAACAGATCACCAAGGAGAGAGAGAGCCCAGAAACAGTCGCACAGAGGCTCCTCCGAACAAGCAGAGCAAGACAAATAACAAACAGAGGTTCATTGTTTAAAAAAAAAAAAATTATTTAAATAAGTAAATAAATAAATAAATAAATAAATAAATAAATAAAACGCACACACACACACACAGACAGACAATGTTTGGATAGCTTCATCGCCTTTAACGTCGCTACGATTTAGATTTTTTTCTCGTTACCCGATGAAAAGACGTGCGTTTTGTGACGTTAAGGCCGTGATTAGAGGAGGCGGTTTTTAACACGTCCTCTGGTTTTCATTGCGCGCGAGACGATTCTCAAGGCTTTGTGTCTAAAGTTGTTGAATTTGGGTTTTTTTTTTGTTTTTGTTTTCTGAGGCAGCAACACGTGGAAATGTGCAGATGTTCTGAAAGGATATGATCACAGCATCTCCTCACTAGTCAGAATCTGATGGTTAATTACATTCTTTATCTCTAGGTGATAATAAATGAGGTCACAGTCTTGGTGATGAAAATTTCCAACAAAGAGCTTCCGCTCCTCAGTGGCTGAACCCAGAAAAACAAATTAAAAATCAGGAGGCTTTCAAGTCAGACGCTTTGATAAAAAGTCACGCTCAGTATTAACAAGGCAGACACCAGAAAAAGAGAAAGAAACTCAGACAAACAGGACACAAAGATACATTTTTTTTTTTTTTGCCTGTATATACACACACACATTTGGAATTCAGAGGATAAATTGATTTATCAGTGAATGAATGTTGCTTTAATGACTCAGGTGTGATTAAAATGAAGCAAAAGGGAAAGATGTATGTGAGTGAAAAAAAACATATATATGTATATATATATATATATATATATATATATATGTGTGTGTGTGTATATATGTATGTATTGCATAATCAATCCTATTTGATTATATTTTGACAGATAATCAATCCTGACTGAACGCTCAGAGATCTGTGCTAAACTTAAGTCATGTCCACTTATTATTAAGTAAGTATATCCAAGAGTAATACCACAAAAAACATCATTAATGCAAATACATTGACAGTTCACTGGCTCCTGGTCCCTGAACAAGCCAAAGAAGGTCAAATAAATTAGATGCAATGATTACACTCAGACACTGGCCTGAAAAACATTCTAAAAACAGCTAAAACCGAACAGATGTCCACGGGTTCAAAACACGTTCATTCAAATACCTACGAGCAGTGCGTGAGACAAGACAAAGTCCCTCTTCCATAGGCCTCCTGACTTGGGAATGACAGATTTTTATCATGGGGGGAAAGGGAAACGGGAGGGGCTCATAGAAGTTTACAATAACATCAGAGAGTCTGTTTCTTTAAGGGTTACCCATCTATTGGCTGTGCATAACAGGGATATCTGGAGGGGAGGAACTGTTCTTGGACTTACAGGAGAAAAAAAAAAAAAAAGCTTCCAGTCCCCGGGGACTGTGCTGATGAAGCACCTTAGCAATACCCACTGAATCCTCCACAGGGCTGCTTCTATTTCAGATCAATAACGCACAGCTGTCCTCTGCTACCTTTCCAACACTCATTTCATCTTCTCAAAACAACTGCTCCGTGTGTCCGTTAGTATCTTCAGTTCCATGAAAGATGCACAGAGAGAACAGAGAATCGTCTAGATTCTGAAAGCTTATCGTAACACGCAAGAGCTGTCGAAACGCCATTCAATATTAGATCGATGAACTACGGACGTCTCCAGAATTTTGCATGTTAATGTTAAGTCTCAAATGTCATGAAGAATTCTCAATATAAGGATGTCGGAACATCAATAATTCATAGCAACTGGTAATCTTTACTATCAAGGAAATAGTTTTATCTTTCATAGCTTCAGCAAACATCACATAATAGCTTGAAGTCTTCACTTCACTGCACATACTGGTAACTTCCCAAATAAGGGAAACACGGACGTATATAGTCTGATAAAAGGGTGCTGGTAGCCAACCACTGGCCGTCAGAACAACTTTAGAGCAATCTTCTATAGATACAAGAGTTGTAACTCTACTGGAGTGATGCAGCATTCTTCTTCCATGAAAAATTTCAGTTAGTGTTGGTAGTTATGGACAATGCTCTCCAACACACCTCCAGAAATCTCCACATCCAGAAGTGTTCAAATGGGTTGAGATCTGGTGACTATGACAGCCTTCACATATAGTTGACTTTGTTTTCATGCTCATCAGACCATTCAGTGACCACCCGTGCCCTTAGGACCAGATCACTGTCATAGTGGAAGAGACCGCTCCCATCAGAACGCAAACGTCTGACTCACAATGGCTTTGGCTCAGAATTAAATGCCATTTTCCCTACCCTCCGAGGGGCTGAGTGGTCCCAAACCACGCCAGGAAAATGCGCCCCAGAACGTAACGGAGCCGCCAGAACCTTCCACTGTGGGAAACAAGCACTAGGGCCCGACGGTTTGCTCTGGCATGCACCACATATGCATGCGTCTGCTTTTATTGAAAACAGAATGGTGACTCATCTCACCATATGATTTTCCATTGCGGAGTAACCACTACCTGTGTTTACGGAAACCCACCCATAATGTTCCTCTCTATGATGGTTCTGATGAGCTGTTCATGATGAAACTGTCTGTGCACATTCTAGATTGATATTAACAGCCAACTGAACCTGAGATGCTCATCTGTTTTCTTTGCATCTTGAACCTACGCACTGACATCCTGGTCCAGAAATGAGTATGTTTTCGCCACAGTTGACCCTAGCTGATGACGTCTTTCCCTCAGACGTCCATGATAACCTCAGCTTAACCAATCTTTTTTTGTGAAACATCAGGCAGGACTCCAGAGTGTCAAACACTTTCATGGACTGACAAAACCATTTTTAATGGTCATCAAGGGTTTTTCCTCTAACCATACAGAATAACAGATGTGTTTATGCATGACCCTAGCCATGTTGGGACATCGATTACTCACTTAATTAAACTCCGAGACCATACTTGCGTGGAGCCGTCTGCTTTCAAAATTCGTAGCATTTCATTTAGTGAGGCGTTTCCTTTATTTTGGCAGTTTCCTGTTTCTAAGCTGTCTTACATCAAATAACAAAATTCCCCCGTCCAACTCAAAAGAGTATCAACACTTTTGTGCATGAACATTAGCCTCTAAGTTTCCTACGGAAACGCTGCTCCAGAATGACAGAGCCATTTGTTAAAGGCAATTGGGTTTGATGTGCTTAACATAATGAGGAGTAAATCAGTGGCTACTTTATACCCTCATGAACTAACACCTTGGCAAACTGCTCATTTCAAAGATGATTGTTTAAAACTATTCATCATCCAAACAACTGTGACAAAGGATCCAGGAAAAAAAACACATTCTTCTACCAAAGAGGTCAAAACTCTAACATAACAAAGCAAGGAAAAGACTTAAATATACCAAATGATAGAGGATTCAGTACAATTAAATTCATTCTCCTCTATGTAGTGGTAATTTATCATCTAAAACAGGACATGGTCTTCTTGTCTGCAGTCCACTAAATTGCTTAACCTACTTAAAAGACGTCTCCGTTTGATGATTAGAACAACAGAGTAGCTGAGCTAAGATTTAAGCCTATTATTTTGACTGAAACAACCCTTGCGTAACCCCAGCTAACCACTCAGTCTCAAAGCACAACATATTACCATCAACAACAGTGCTACGTCTAGCTTTGGAAAGCATCAGAAAGACAAATAAAACTCAACAGAGGTTTAAATCAGGTCTATCAGGTATTTTGTCCTGAAAACATCTAGAGGCTGTGTTTGCTTTGAAAAGTGGTGGTACGTGTTTGGGTACAACAAAAACCACCATATCTGAGGAATTTTCATTCACAATGTTTTGAGAGAGAAAAAGGTCCAACTTTTCAATTCAATTTTTTTCTTTGTCAGATAGATGTTTAAATTTTGCTTGTTAGAGCAGTGAGAGAAGAGTTCTTCTGCTGAGATCTCAAGCACCTTTTTTAATATGTGCCAACAGCGCCACCATTTGAAAGAAAAGGGTAATGAATGTTTTATACATTTCCCATACTTTGCATTATCTCAGTTTTTCCTCTAGGCTTAAAACTATCAATTCCCAGCTGGGCAAAGTAAGTGGATTTACTGAAAGGGTGGAAAATGTTCTTCCTTTCTTCTGTTTGAAGGGAATAAAAAGGGGGAAAACTGCATTGCTTCTCCTGCCTCTTATATAACCATAGCTAAACAATGTGATAAAAACTATATAGAGATAGAGAGAGAGAGAGATAGAGAGAGAGAGAGAGCGAGAGCGAGAGAGAGAGAGAAGCACAAAACTGTCAATCGTAGGCTAACTAAAAATAACCAAAATATTACAAACACAATCATCCGCTAGAAAACTCCTTGCTCTTTGTGACGGAGGTAGGATAACGACTGTTTTTTTGGGGGTTTTTTTCAGATGCTACATTAATCTGCCATCTCCAGCTGGATTAAACCCGATTCTTCACAGTTCTGATCAGAGAGGATGAATCATTGTTTGCTGATACCACGCTGTAATACCATAAGAGCAGATGTGGAGCCAAACCCTTGGGGCCCAGGTTTAACAAGCTCCCTTTTCGCTCTCCGCTCTCTGTTTTTCACGTCAAGAAGGAAACGAGCAAAATCTGCATTCATTTTCAAAGCCCAAGAACTGATCCTTGGAGATTACACTGAGTAAATATCTCTTCTTGGTTCACAGATTTGGCGGCGTAGGGCAGCGACTGTCATGCGGCGGGTAACATTTACCTCTCCTCCGTCCTCCTCTCGGACTCCCAGGTCCAGAACGGTATGCGGGGCCTTCAGCTTGGCTTGTGTGGATTGACCCATTTGAAGGTTGAGCTGCCAACCAATATGTTCCAACTGTGAGACAGACAAGGAGAGAGAAATCACTTGGGGGGGAGGGGGGGCGAGGTGATTATATTCAACTGTAACTTTTAAGCTCCGAGCCAAGGCCTGGGCTAGTTACAGCAGGCGTTGTCCAGTAATACATCTTGGCTGAAAATGCCAAAGCCAAAGCAAATGAGCACTGTTATCGAGAAAAAAAAAAAAAGTTAAATTGGGTTTATATCCATCACATGCAGTTATGCAATAGGTAAAAGGAGCCTGGCATCACTTTTTATGCAATAGCAAACTATTACATACATTAAACATTCATTCACTATAACAGCTAAATGACTTTAAGAATAGCAGATATACTACTAGGCTACAATCCTAGCTTCCTGCCCTCGCTGAGCTCAGTCACTGGTATCCCAGACTGCAAAAATAAACAGTTTTCCTAACACAAAGAAAGTGATTACAATGAGCTTGATTATTGCAAACTTCTCAACATCCCTTTCCATGGTGCAATCTACAGTACCTTAATCAGGTTTCAATGGATGCTAATAGCATAATCACCTACTCTTCATCTCTGATTTCACATCAAAATATCAAAAGTCATCACACAGAGGGTACATAAAACATTTTTGGAGAAATGAATGAACATTGATTTTTCTCTCACCTTTTACTGATGCTAAATGAGTAACTTCAGCATATGTTTACATCTAACCTGGATCAAGACTGAGCTGTCTGAATTAGCCTATAAAATATTTTCAATGGCAATAGAAAATGTGCAACCATCTCATCCCCAAAACTTTAGGACAGAATATGGATAAACAGTCATTTTTTTTCACATAATGTTTCTTTGAATTGATATGGCAAATGAACTTAACACACAGAAATAGTACAAAATTTAAAGAAAAGATCATTAAACAATTTGGCATGAAGAAATACTTGTGTGAAAGAACAAAGACCTCCAAAATTAGAAAAACAGATTAGGAAAGTACAGTATATTAAAATCCAGTGATAAGTCATTTTAAAATTAAAAATAAACTTTAAAATGAAAGATGCTTTAGAAATCCAAGCGTTTATTTTCATTAGCCTTTTTTTATACCCGCTATTTTTATTTATGATACAGAGTTGCCATTGTCATTTTCCGCTCTTCAGTGTATTGCTTCTTCAGTTCCCGATTCAGCCTTACCTTTTTGGGGGCAAAGATCCCCTGTCTGATCTTCTCTATGACATCTGGGCCAGTTGTTGTCCAAACCTGGCAAAAAGCTTCTGCCTTGTCTGGAGTAAGATGTATGTTCTCCAACTGTTGCTTTAAGGATGCTACTTTAACATTATGGTATACAGCCTGCATTGCAAAAAGAAAATCCAAAAGATTAGGAGGGATTTGTTGCAATTCATTACGAATGTTGTGACTGTGTCTCTCTCTCTCTCTCTCCTTCATTATAGGACTGTTTTACTGGTGAGTGACAAAATCTAGTTCAAATACAAAAAAGGACTGCAACATAGTGTGTGGAGACTTTTTTTTTTTTTTTGCTTAAGACTTTGCCTCAGGTGCATCTGATACAATGTAACATTTTCATTTTATTGCAGTGATGTTGAAAACACTTCAAAGGGAAGTCATTTCAGCCAGCAGAACAATGCAAAATAAATGTAGGAACATTTGATCTCATCGTATTAGTTCTACCAGGATTAAACTGATCTGTCATTTCAGTGAATAAAATTTGAAAGCTCTTGGACAATTCTTTGCAAACCATGCTGAGGAACATTTCCAACTGTGAAACTTTAGAGTCTTGTATATACAGCCGCTGGTCACACGAGTTTCAAGCGGAATAATCCACTGTGAGGAACCCACATAAAAAATCCTACGCACCATTTTGCTGAACAAAATTAAAAGTCAAAAAAAGCCCAAAACACCTCTTAATGAGAGGTTTTGCCTTATTGGTGATGAAAAGCCTACATTTTTCTTGTCGCGAACACTTCAAATGATGTTTCTCTACCACTTGCTGTAATTGCATATGAAATATATATGAACATTTTATGTTCTTTGTATGTTAAGTTATGCTGTAATTTCACAGTACCATGTTGTCAAAGCCAATTGAACATTTTGCACCTAAATAATTTAAATAATACACCACTTTTAGTACAGTGTAGTAGAGACACATGTAAGTAGATCTTAATGTAAAGAGGAACCGAAGAGCAAACTGAAACAAGTACCAGAGCTGAGGCACACTTGTTCTCAATTTGCACTAGTGCTTCATACCTGTTCTAGTATGAAAGAGATGGTTTCAAGCACCAGATGTAAGGCGTGTTTCTCCAAGGAGAGAGCACTCTGCAACTTCTCCTCCTCCTCCTCACTGAAGGAGCGCTCCCCCTGCAGAACACAGTGGGAAATGGACTTTATCTTTTTTTATTTCCTTCATAAAACATATTGTGTATTCAACCTGTTTAATATGTCGATTAGGACACAAGTAATTGTCTTTAAGCCAGTACAAACCAGCAGAGCAACTTTAATGTGCTTTATCACAGATTCTGCAAGTGTCTGAGACAGTGTCGGAGATGCAACACCATCCTTAACTAAGACATTCCATTCTTTGTCATTTATTGACGGTGGTGAACTGTGTGATCTAAGTTGTTGCTTCAAAAATCTCCCATATGTGTTGAAACAGGTCCAGGTCTTCAAGTGCATCATACCATTAAGGGATCATGCGCACTCCATGGGTTAGGGGTACTATCATAACCCATCTCCTATGAGGATAGGAATGTTGCTCCATAAAATGAGAGTGATGACTCAGAACAGGTTTTTGTTGCTTGGCACTGTCCTTACCCTCTGAGGGGTCGAGTGAACCTAAACATGCTAGGAAAACACGTCCCATTCCATGACAGGGCCACAAGATTTTTAAAAAAAAAAAAAAGAAAAAAAAAAGACCTGTGAGGTTTTTTTTAGCATGCACCACACATGCATGCATGTGCTTCTGGAGAACCAGGTGAAGTGTGAGTGAATCTGAATGTACATACTTTTTCCATTATTGAGTAAACCACTACCTGCATTCTCTGCACCATGTTACTGACAATCATGCAATTGTGAGTATGATAAGGGTTTTACATTGAAACTTGACCATGGTGTCCTTCTCTTATAAGCTCCTGAGAGACGGTTCTTAATGAAATGATCTTTTAACGTCGATCTATCAATCCATATTGATAATTGAAATCATCTTCAGTGTTGCTGAAATTTTTTGCCCCAGATTTTAGATCAGTATAGAAACCCCACACTCTTCTTGCTGGAGTCTTATTGCTCACGCGCTGACTCAGATAGATTTGAAGCAACAAATGCCTACTGTTGTGGGTACAGTAACATGCATAACATTGGAATCATGCATAACATTCGAATCGGAGGTTAAGATGGTACCTTGAGATGAAGTTTTTGCAGAATACGTGACAGCAGCCTGGAAAGCTTGTTGACGTCAATTGTGTTGATATAGGTTACTGCTTCTTTGATGCTAAATAAACATGTGAATACATCGGCACGTGAATTAGTTACTGCAAAACATACACATACCTCAGCTGTGCTTACAATCTACTAAACGCGTAAAACAGACGTGAAAAAAGTAACATTATGCAGCTTCGACTTTCTTAATAGTTTGAAATGGATTCATTTGAGAATTATACAATATACGAGAATTTTCTGGAAAAAAATAATTTGGTGGGAAATATGACAATCACCTTCTGTTGTAACTTGGCATTTTTACTGAATTATTGACAGCCAGCTAGTTAGCACTCATCACTATTACCATACCAAAACCACCATGTATAATACTGTGAAAACACTGTATCGGTGACGGTT
Organism: Chanos chanos; assembly: GCF_902362185.1. NCBI lineage: Eukaryota > Metazoa > Chordata > Actinopteri > Gonorynchiformes > Chanidae > Chanos > Chanos chanos. The sequence continues at coordinate 51,056,359 of NC_044495.1, forward strand.
GTCGTGTCAATTAAAATGTACCCACCTCTGAGTTTCTTTAATAATTGAAGCCATAGCAACATGTAAAAAAATAACTATTAAAGTGTAGACTAGCTTTGCAGACCGCTACCACATTTCACTTCCTATAGGACAATCACATGTTTTCTGACGTCACATCACCACGCCGCTTAAAGTTAGAGTACCCTCGTAAATACAGTGTTGCGTGTTTTTTATTTGCGTATTGTGACGAATTTTGACTGTTGTCTTTGCTCTAATTAAATTTTGTTAGCATAAAAATTCTTATTTGTTCACGTAGAACAGTCATTTAAAAGTATGTCTGATGTCATTGCTGACACCAATGATTCCTCTCGACGTGAGAGTGGAATAGAGGATGTGCAGAGTACAAAAACTGAGTGTTCACCGAATGAATTGATTCCCAGGACTCGCAGGAGCTGCGTGTGCAAGTAACTCTTTGCATACACGCTTTACTTCGATGCAACCAAAAGATGGCATCGTAACTCTTCATTGCCATCAGTCCCACTCTCCCATCTCTCTCACTATTCCTTTTTCAGCTTTCTCTGTCGTAGCTCTGCTTAGATACCTTGATCATGAGCCATGAATACAACATGGCTGTCTATCAGTGAGATTCATACTGTCATTGAAGTAGAACACGAAGTCTCAGAAACAGGAGACAAAGATGACGAGATTCCTGATTATCCCGGATCATCCTCTGATGACGAGTGTGCAGAGGAGGAAACTGATTGTCTCATAACCAAAAGGACAATGAGGAGTTAAATAATCTATCTAATCTCTAATCTAATAATCTAAATAATCTATTTCTACTAACAAGTGTGACAGTGAAGATATTTATGCACAAAATTCGACAGTAACCTCATCCCAGTTTAAATCACATTGCACTCTGAGCAGTCACCATAATCAAAATGGTTACAAATGTGACCATAATCAGAGTCACTGAGAACTGTGACATAAAATCCACTTTTAACCTCTCACATTATGACACAAAGGGGGAACAGAACAGAATGTTCAGAGTACTTTCACTAAAGATATCTCAAGAGATATTCCATATTTTTACCATTTAAAGTTTTTATAAAAACTGAGAAAAAGAGCCAAAAAAAAAAATCAACCAGACTCATAAAATGATTCAAACTTTATTACGTTTCAAAACAAAAAAAAAAAGAAAAGAAAAGAAAAACACAGAATAAAAACAAAAGAAAAGAATTCATGTAAGAAAAGAGAAAAATAAATTATATTTAAAATATTTTTCAATACATAATAGACAAGTTATATCTTTTAAGCATATACAGCATAATTCAGTTTATATATGTATATATATATATATATGGAGTATTTTGTTAAGTTCCTTGTACAAAGCACTACAAAGATATGATTTCCAAATTCTGTAGCAGCCATGTTTGAAGGACACACCTTCAGAGAGGGCAGAGGAATGTAATAAATAATACTTCATTTCCATGGAGAAAAACAAGATACATGAATGACATTTCAAATTCAGGGAGCATAGTAACACCAAACAGAATCACGCAGTACCTTCTGTGATCTTTGATGCAATAAGGTATTTGCTTCGATTTTGGTAAACACGTAATTTCGTTATAAACACCTGTCGACTTATGCCTCAGGCTGTTCCATTATTTAAAAGAGGGCAGGTTTGGCACTTTTATGCTGATGTCTCCGATATTGATGTTGCGGGGCATTTCCGGAAGGTTCATGTTCTTTACGGCAGATACAGCACGCGCAGGAGCTCCTGCAATCCCAGCCTACGCATAAATATAGACATGCAGAGAGTTAAAGTTATCAACATCAAACATCACAGATATGAGTCACACAACAAACAAGCGACGTAGACGCTTCGTCTGCCACATCGTACAAAAATACAGTCAACATCACCACACAAAATGCAAAGCACTGACTAATTACAGATTATGCAAGTATACATCCAAGTTCCCATGGCTGCAATGTGCACATGCATTACTCGTTTCATTCTGATAAGAACGAAACTGAGTGATTAAAAAACAACAACAACAACAACAACAAAACAGCTATGGAAACTGCAAAATACAAATGTGTCCTTTTTAGTAAGTACGGCCTAAAGGCGTAGGCTGGGAAGATTAGAATGAATAGGACAGTATCAAATGGAAACCAATCAAGAGTCTTCAGGTCTGATATGCTAAGAAGGAACTGGATAAAGCAGAAAGATGGAGACTGATGATGAGAAAATGGGAAGCTGAGAGGCTACTGAGGCACATGGAAAGCTGTGGAATCATATTTATGAAAAATGAAAAGGCTAGGACATTACAGTAAAACCAGATTAAGTTTCTTTTTGTAAATTATTTTAATGCAACAGGCGCCTTTCTTAATCACATGGCTCACTCCACTGATTACAGCCCATGCCTGGGTTTCTAAGGTCTGCATCTTGGAATCTTTGAGGTTGACTCTAATAGGATTTATACCATTACAAATAATGGTAAAGAATGGCTACTGATGAACTTTAGACTTAAACCTACCAGAGCCCTAAATATATCAATTAAAATTCAAAAGATATAACCCAGTGGTATTTGGTTCTTTTAATAGGACACGATGCCTGGCAACCAGGCCCTAATAACTGCATTTGAAATTCTACGAGAAATTGACAAACGTTAGAAGGTTTTGAAATATATCATGTGAATACAAGCAATGACTTTGGTGTTCATGAAAGGTGCAAACCTTGCTCAAGAAATAAAAGAACTGGAGCAGATTAACAAGCTTACTTAAGAGTATTAGGAACTTATTCACAGGACAAGTGTGGGGGCGGGAGGCACAATTCTCTTATGGCAGCCAAACTTCAGCAAGTTTCTGCTGTTTTAATCTAACACATTTGAATTAAAAATGATGGCTCCCCAAAACATGATTAGTTAAATTGGGTGTTAGCGTGGTGTAGGAGTAAAAGACTGCATAAAGTCCATCAAGAGGACTGCCAATCCCTGCTTCAGGGTAACTCTGCTAATCCAAAGAGTAGGTCATCTGAGCTACTAATCAGCTAATCACAGTACAGACATAAAAAAAATATTCAAATGTTGGTCGAAACAGAATCCTAGACACTACATACAGTACACTCAGCTTTGAGAACAATAACTGGTATATTTTCTGGAAAATGTACCTGCTTTTTTTTAATTAAAAATTAAATTCACATTGGTATCAAATATTAGTAATTCACATTTTCACACATTGCTTTCAAAGAACTTTAGTCAAGAAACATCTCAGCAGTTGTTTATTCAACTGAGGGCTTGATTTAAGACCATTTAATTTCACCCTCAGAACAAAAGCTGTATGAAAAATATGAAAAGTGTCGGGAGCCTGGTTTGACAAATTCTGCTGGCACTTATACATGTTCACAAAAATTTACTACTGTGCATGAAAACTGTCACTGACATAACTAAGTTATGGACACTAGAGTTTCATATCTAGTGTAGAAGGAGAGCAAAACTGTCGACATAAATATGAGTATTAGTCCTTGTTTAGCACAAAAAAATGCATTTAAAAGGTTAAATTGGATGGGAAATCCAACGTTTCTTGCTATCACCCATCACCTCTCAAAAATCACAGAACAAAAAACAAAACACAAATACTAACTACGACCACATAAAATATTTCACCAAAATAACTACAACTACAACTACAGCTACTTACAGACAAACTACACATCACAAAGACTAGCAACAACTGACTGATTAGCTTTTTGTAAAGAGACCAGTGCTATAATTCAACATTACAGCCCATGCAGATGGCTCTTTTTCCCCCCCAAAATGAATTCTAACCAAGATGTGGAACTTTTTCTTTTTTTTTTTTTAATTTTCTTTTTCTTTTTTGCATTTTTAGGGTCATTTCTGCAACTCAGAGATAACAGCTAAATACTGCAAGGCAGTTGCTTAAGACTGCAGAATGTGCTAAATGGAACTCCTGATAAAAGTATTTCAAATGTCCCCAAGGTACCCTGACTTGAAATAGAGGGCTAGAATTTAGTTTCATAGCGAGTTATATCAAGTCTTTTTTTTTTTTTTTTGTCTGCATCAACATGTATTAACATTTTTGCACATTTATTAGATCCAAATGCACATGGCTGCTATTGGTAACATCTTTTGTCTTTAGTGGAAGTCAGTCAGTCATTACTAGAGATCATTTGACTGTAAAATGCTTCATGATACCCAGTTTCACTGATCATGAGCATTGGAAAGGAACAGATTGAAAGAGGAAATTTCAAAAGATGGAAGAGGTGAGACAACAGAACACTTACCAGATCTGAGATAGCATCTTAATTACAGTGTATTTTTCAAATGATTCCGTTTCAATGTACACTACATAACTCAAGCTTGTAATAAGGCCAATAACTACTAACCACAATAACTACATATCAAGAAATGGATTACTAAACAGCTATGTGGAATCAGACCCTAAGCAATCCTATTTGATTTTCTGAAAATGCTAAATCTTGATTTTTGCTACTTAGCTACTACTACAAGTAGAAACTTCTATCTACTTGGGGCTTAATTTTATCAGAGGTTGGGGGTGTTTAAGGATGTTACATCAAGCTTCAGAAAATACATTGACCAGTAAACATAATTCACTAAGTCCCCAGTAAGTTAGTTAACTACTTGGGGCATATTTTGTAAAGGTTTTTGATCATTCTGGAGAGTCTGGGTCAATTTTAAAATGGTTGAACACTATTTAAAAACGATTTAAAAACTGAAATAAACGCTTTAAAATACTTTAACCAGAATGCAAACAATACAACTAATATGTGCCACATTGTTTTGGTGTATCAGCAATGTACTGATGTCATCTGACAGCTATTAAGTTAAAAATCTCAGCAGATTTCACATTTCAGCAGCTAGTTTTTGGCTTTCCATTGTTTAAATCTGACTGATTGTGTAAAATTGTGTAAATCTGATTGATGCACTAATTGTAAGGCACCTTGGCTTAAATGCATCTGTGAGATACCAAATTGTAAATTGTAAGTTATAGCTTTTATAACATGTTGTCATAGATGATCACATCATTTAAACAGGTGATAAAATTAATACATATTTACCAGCAAAAGGTCAAAATTTCTAAATGTAAGTGGTAAAACATGATTTTTATGGCATACATTTACAAAATTATTTAAGTGACTAGACAATTAATTGACAGTCTAAAAAGAACTTAGACTCTGTTAGGTTTGTTTACATACTAATACCTAATACCACTGCTTGAGAAATTCTGATTAAATACAAATTATCTGTGGAATTTGAAGTCTCCATTATTATAAGATCAAGAATCTTTGCACTCTAAAAAGTTTAATTACAAGAGAGATTTTCCTTTTGTGTACCGAGTCTTTGAAAAAACGGCGTTTCAACATATTTCACCTGTACAGTTTAGAGCACTTTATGAACTATTTTTAGACCAACGAACATTTTGTTCCCTAATAAGTTTGTATTTGTCAATATGTTTTCTTTTTATCAGGGATTTTACATCTTGTTTCTTATTTATCCATGGGCATAGGTTTGGCTGTAACAGATTGTACATTTCACAATGATAAAATTAGGCCCCTAGCCTATAGAAATACATTAAATGAATGACCTCTGAAGCACACTGAATGTTCAACCCTTAGGATTACTGGTGTCAGGGTACTTGGTTTGAAATTCAGCAGTACCTGTGTCTACCTGTCCTGTCTGGGAGACTGAAAGATAAAGGTCTGCAAAGAGAGAAGATGGAAAGAACTAGAAAGTCAGGAAAGAGGAATGAGGAATGATTGTTAAAGCAGATCAAAAAGTAATCACAGTTTATATCATAGAAATAGTGTGATACGACCCATCTTAGACCGCACACAATAGGAATGAACCAGAAATGATAGAAATTGCCTTTGAAAGCATAAAATTTCAGATAAGCTAACAGATTCAAGTATGTTATTTTCAACGAGCAAAAAATGGTGTGTCAAATCAACTGTGCTTTAATTTCAAGTGATTTCAAATATATTATTTTGACAGTTTTGTTAGTAGACTTTGTTTGCTTTTGGCGCTCTTGTGTAAATCAAATTTAAAATATTTTGGCTTCTACATCAGTACTGCAGCCGGTCTAGGGTAGGTCTTAATGTAAACAGGCGACAGAGTTGATTTGATGTTAGAGAAACAAAGACTTTGCTTACACCCATCAAGAATGATTCAGTTATCATTTTAAATCAAAAAACTTCACCTAGCTCTAAACACATGCCGCTGATATTAGTCACATACTGTAAGATGTTAAATTGTCTCTTCAAATATTCCACTTCAAAGGTAAACTCTGCAGGCCAGAATCAAGTGAAAAACCTTTTCGATCATCTAATGAGACAGTATGGTGCATCAAGAAGTCGAAACACTTCAAAACTGAGTAAGTCTGAACATTCCAAGCAGTAAGAAATATGATCTGTACAACTATGTATAACTTGTTCCACAGAAATGCCCCATTTAGTCCAATAGTTTGCTGCAGTGTTTGACAGTACAACAGAACATGGTGGATTTTGGAGTAAATCAGTGTAATATGGCTCTTAAAGTGAAAATACTACAGTTAAAATACAGCATTATTTCTGTGAAAGAGAGAGAGAGAGAGAGAGAGAGAGAGAGAGAGAGAGGGAGAAAGAGACAAATGAAGATAGCTTGGCTTGTTCACTTTTTTCAAATGGAACAGACATTAATATTAGGTCTCATGAAGGTTCTGCTTGCTTGTCTGGCATTTAACACATACATAAGAATCTTACAAACATTAAAAGATACCCAAATAGATCTATCCAAGGTGACATCAATGCTTTACTAAGCAATATGTGTAAAATCCATGTGGCACGAGCTGCTCTTTAGCATGGAGACCTTTATAAGCTTTGCTTGCATCAGACAGAGTGGTGAGCAGTAAATGCACAAGAGAGAGGATATTAAAAATGGAAGCTGTAAATGTATCAGTTCTCTCAAGACATTTCCTAGTGCCATGACAATAATCTATATTAGTTTGTGCTGACTTTCACATACAATGTCAACAAAAAATGCTCCATTACCCAGAAAGCTTTGCGTCCATTATCACACCACAGATTATCGCGTACAAATGCAGACATTTTAAATTAGACATGTAGCTGATGTTTATGCCCAATTTTGCAGGACAAAAATACTCTTTTCTTTGTTAATAAGCTGTTCATAACAGCTGATAGAATCAATGTTTTTTTGTATTTGTTTGTTGAAATAGAGACACTCCATATTTCCTGCTAACTGATGTTGTCTCTCTTGTTCAGATCAAACTAATTTACAGGGATCTAATGGATTTCTACAGCACACTGTGTTACTGAAATAAACAAGTAATGGTAGAAAGAAGAAAAAAAAATGATTTTTGATTTTTGAAAAGGGAACGACTTAAATGAAAGCTGAATCATTCGAGCAGATGTTTGATATTTTTGATTTGAAAAATCTCATCAACTCTATTCACAACCCACTCGACGTCCAAAACAAGAGTCGCTTTTGAATTTGCTCTGAAAATATCTACGAACCATAATTCATATGGATGGAATGATAATGATGTAATGTCAATTAGTCTTCTTCCAAATTTCTGTGAGAACCTACAATATCAATGCACATGTGGGGGGCTAAGAAATTCCAAAAATTCCAAAAGGGAACTAAAGCACAGTTCAATTTTAAAGTGAAGGCAATTGGTATCTATAACGGTTATATTTCGGTACCGGGACGAGACAAGCTTTCAGTGCGCCGCGACACAGAGGCAGTGAGGCACAGCGCATACACACACACACACACACACACACGCACGCACACATACACACACGCACACACACACACACGCACACACACTCAGAACAAAAGGAGCAATCAGGAAGGCATCCTTATAGCATGCAGGCTAAAAATGCACATACACATGCCTGCTCATACCATGACAACAATCATCACATGACAGTGATGCCTCTTACCTCAGACTTCTCCATTTTGTTTTGGGCGTCGATTTGTGTGATTATCTCATTCATATTTGTCTCCAGGACCATTCCCCCCATCACCATCTCTGCCAGGATATTGTGGACCTGTGAAATCAACACGTGATTTATGCTGTGTATAAAAGTGTGACCATTCTTAACATCCTGAAGGTAAATATTTGTTTTGATAAACTATGTTTGTTAAATAACCATATCAAACTTGCATCACGTTCAGCATAAGTTTAACAATATTGAATTTTTTAATTTCTTTAACATATTTATACACACACACACACACACAAAATTATCTGTAACCATGTAACTATTTATGGTGGTGTCCTAGTGCCTATGCTACAGTCAAACCTCCTCTCAGGGGAGAAAAGATTAACACTGAGGTGCACTAGCTACAGTGATTTTCACGAACACTGGCTTCAGTCTCGTTGGGATCTACAAAGTCTGGTTGTTGTTAATGATTTGCTTTACCTTGTCCACATGGAAAATTAAGTCCAGTTCGCAAACGTTCTCAAAGCATTTGTCCAGTGTTTCCACAAATACCTGAGGAAAGAGTGACCATAGACTAGAAATAATTAAACATAGACTCAATTTAAAGGCATACATTGTCTAGGTAGAGGAAGGGTCATAAATAAAGAGGCAAAAAACTGGTGGAAGGCCACTGAGGGGTCAAGATCAATTGTATCAAGTTAGTAATGTGTGTGGGAATACCTGGATTAAGTCAAGAATTCCAAGTTCACTTTCTGAGGAGTCGACACAAAACACAAAATACAGCGTGGCATAGTGTCTGTAGATAAGCTTATTGTCAGATCCTCCTATTAACCTTATCATACACAGAAAAACAAAAAAGTGTTTAGCTTTAAGAAGTGAGATCAAGCCTGTATCACCTCTTTAAACAAAATATATTCATGATGACATATTCAGTTAATAATAGCAGTTAATAACTTTAGGGGAAATTATGAGTGGGAAGTTACAAGATTTTACGAAACAATATCAGTGACTAATTTTCACCAAAATGTAAGCAGAATAATCACTTGCACTAATAGCTAATAACAATGTTATTACATTATATACTAATTATAATTATTATGTAGTGCAATAATTATTCAATTAAGCAGTGATCAGAATCGCCAGACAAAGCTACACAATGTTAAAAAAAACAAAAGAAAACAACTTACAGTCCACCTTCAAGAAAATTGCAGACATTCTCATCTCGTTTTGACACCAAGTGAAATGTTTCTCTGATGATCTGCTGCTCTGTGTCTTCACTCTTTTTTGTTTTGGAAGGAAAAGGAGCGACATGTTCAGAAAACCTAGAGCATTCATAGCAAATAACTCTCATAACCTCATTTATAATAGACCTGGAGCAGCCACTAAGTGACTAACATTGTAGAGAATACGTTATGTTAAATTAAAGCTTAATAATGACTCAAATTTCTTCTTTTTTGGGGGGGGGGTTGCTGTCAAATAGAACATTACAGATGAATCAACACACTTTTCTTTAAATACAAAATAATAATAATAATAATAATAATAATAATAATAATAAATCAGCACTGTTTCTTTAAGAAATGTTCACACATCCAAGTAAAACTGACAACTCAATCTCAGGTGACCATGAATGCAACTTCCTCATATTCTGACTGCTTTGTGCTAACTGCCACATCATCAGAAACAGTGGTAGTAATACCACAATCCAGCCTGCAGATGGTGATATTTGGGGAAATTCTCAAGTGGCCATGCTGGTGCTTCCAAATATCCATGATGACACACTTCCTTGCTGCCAGAAGATTTTGCTGTCTCCATACAAAACAAGGTGTGTAATATGTTGGGTTTTTTTTTTACAAGTCTGTCTAACATAGAGGTAATGCACCAATATTTTCCTGTCCACTCTATCCTGGAGCATAGAGGAAAACTCACACAGCATCATTAAAAAGCACACAGACAAACCATTCTGTCTGTTTTTCACACTGAACTGTCATCTGTTCAGGGTATGTCAAAATTTACATTGCTTAGGAAATTCTATCCAAGACAGCATGTACTTCTTTACTGACCCACTTACACAAGAGACTACCATGAAGATGTGACAACCTCAACAGTGCACAACATAACACATTCCAGTCACGTCAGCTGACAGAACTGTACTGTTTACATTTCAGACTGCATGTAAAACACAGGGAAATTGTGGGGAAAAATCTTTTTTTGCTGAATTCTGTGATTTTTGATTGCGATGATCAATTACCTAGATACTAATATTATGTTAACAAAAATGTATAAGCAATATGCATGTCAAAAATCTTTTTGTTTTTGTTTTGTTTTGTTTTTTTACGGGATTGCTCTCTTACTCAACGTTTCATGTAGGTTAAATTCAGTTTCACTGATTTTTCTAAACCCTTTTTTTATTTTTAAATGATCTTTGTTTCAAAAAAATTCCCACATCTGGAATTCCGCAATATTGCACATACTGAGATTTCTGAGAACAACAGACATACTTGAAAAGGAACAAGATGAACCAGGACAGGATCAATTTCATGAAATGCATGAAATGTGTATCTGGCCAACATCTGGTTTAAGATTTTACTGTGCCGGTTTAAAAAGGTTCCCAATCTTCTCCATACGACCTACCCATGCACTCTTCACGGTCTTTCAGGGTCTGCTCTGCTATATTCAGAGGACCTGTATAGAGGGCATGGGTTGCCCATCATAAGTTTATGGACTGACAATAATGGATCCTGATTCTCACAAGCACCATATTTGGCTAGATCAGTGTTACTTGAGTCCTTCATTGTCCATACAATGTAGATTTTTTTTACTGACTCTCCCATTTTGAAATTCACACTCTCCTGGCTTTAGTTCTAATGTTCACTAGCTAAAATGCATGCATATATTTTCTTTTGTTGCATCATTTTGTCACAGAATGAGCCAATGTACTGCAAGTAGAATCCCTACTCAGCTACGGCTGTTCTGAAACACCCCGTGCAGAACAAAGTCCATTCTAAGGACCTTATATAAATGACACATTCAAATATAATTAGTCATGGAGTGCAACACTTCTCAGGTTAATCACCAATGCAGTGTGTCAATCAAAAATGAATAAATGAAGACAAATAAAGACTTCAAATGGCCGAGTGATATTTTCACATACTTTGAGGACCTTAAATTTACTCCTGAAAGTGAAGCCTTTTCTAGGAATATGGGGGCCCCTGGGTACCTCTTTTTAAAGTGTGTGTGTGTGTGAGTGTGTGTGAGTGTGTATATGAGACCGCCGAGGTAAGCCAAGTGATTTATGGCATGGGAACAGTGTCAGGGCGGCACAGGTGTCTAAAACGGGAGGAGGACAAGAGCCTTATCTCAGAGCTGAAGGCCCAGCAGTAGAAAAGAGAAAAAGTTGATCATTCACTTCATGGTCACGAGGCTCTCACTCTCTCTTTTTTTTTTTAAACATGCACTACATTCTTCAGTTTGAGCCACAGTCTCGGTAGGGTCACTTAGCAGAGCTAGCTTGGGCAATTCTACATAAAGAATCCACAGAATAGCAAGGCCATTCTTTCGTCACGTGACATACTTCAGCAACGAGAAAGAGAAAAAAGAAAGAAAGAAAGAAAGAAAGAAAGAAAGAAAGAAAGAAAGAAAGAAAGAAAGAAAAACAGTATTGAAACGCATAGCCCCTATAGTCAGAAAAAAAAAGCTTTATAGGGAGAATCTCTAGGGACACCTTTCAAAACTTAAATTATGTTGGTGAGATGGTTATATATTCCACAGGCATGTGAGAGATGAATATGACTCTTTGAGGTCCAGAGTATGACAAAACAAAAAAACCCTACAATAGTCAGAGCCCTATAGAGAGTCTAAAATCCACTGGATCAGCACCCAGACGCTGTTCCTGAACTCTGGGGTCACAGCTATCGGTCATGTGATAAAAGCCGTCTGATCTTCACACACCACACAGTTTGGTCTGGCAGTACTAAAAAGTGACAAAGAAAACCTGATGGAGAAACTTTAACTATTTGTGGACAACTGCATAAGGTAACAACTTAATTGGAAACTAAACTAAAAAACTAAACAGTTAAGGCAACTTCATTCATTTGTTGACTGCACTTCAATATTCAAATAAACAATACAAGCATGTGTCAGCAAGCATCAAACAAGACGGTGTTTTTGCATTCAAATACCGCAAGAATGAAACATGTTGTCATAAACTGTGCATAATCTGACACAGTTCCTTATGACACCTTTTATGACCGTCTTATGGAATAGTTAAGTCAGCGCTACAACAAAGGATTTAAGTGGCTAATCTCTCAGTGTGTTGCCCAATGTAAACAACACTCCCTAGAGACCCTGAACACTGAGCATGGGCACTGTAAAATGTGGTTAGAGTCACATTAAATAGAGCCTACTAAAGCCACAGTGCCTGTCCACGTCCCCTCAGTTCACTTTGCCCATGGACAGATCTGCAGCAGCTTCTTATACATGCCCCACTAAGCAAAGTGACAGGATTTAGGAACCATGATCTTGACTGACATCCAAGGAGACTGCGATGATTACATGTCATTCCGCAGGTAATCAAGGCATTCGGGTACAAAGGCTACAGAAGGCAAGCCGACAGTGGTCAGTGTATCTACCGCTAAATGGCTGTAGTTCTGTGTGAGAGTAGGCTAAACTACAAAGCCAATTAGTCGCAGAGGCTGACCTTATCTTGAGCTTCCTGGATTGTAATGATGACATAACAATGTAGAAATGGAACCATTGCATTACACGTTACTTTATGTCTTTCCTGTCCTCCAAAGAGAGCAAACCAAATGAACTCCATGATGTCTCACATAGGTGACACAAATCTGGATATCTGCATGTAATTCCAAAATCCAAAAGTGAGAGCACACTCTCCAAACCTTAATAACTGCCAAACCTCTAAAATACTACAGCTGGATAATTTAAGTACAAAAATGTGTCATACTGCATCAATTGGGTCAGGCCACACAAACATAGGCACGAGTCAATCACAAGGTTAAGTCACGCTGAAAACTAAACCCGTTGCTATGTAATCCTGTCTCTAGTAACAAGCATCGAACGAAGACCACATTGCATCGTCCATTCGTAAGCCGATACCCTTAGGCTCGTGAATATTTAATGTTGTTAATTCAGGGAAGAGAAACCGAATTCTCTATGATCCAACATACGACCCTGTCTATTGTTACTGAAAGGTTTAGAATACTAGGCATCTCAGTTAATTTAGCTAACCTAGCTTTTTTAAATATAGCTAGATTTGCTGCACGAATCGTCAAACGCCTTTAGCATTAGTCTGAAAAAGGTGGCTGACTTCCAGGAAATGCAATTCATATACGTATTCAAGCAGCAATTTGATTTTAATAAACGTACGTTTTTGAGCTGATGTGGTCAGTCTGCACTCACTGATCATTGGCGGACTGTTCTTTGGTGAAGCGCGACAAAAATAACACATTTTCACTGGCTACTGTAAGCAGATGGAAGTACATGCTAACTGACTGCCCGATTAGCTTTCTAAACTGGTAATCAAATTGAAAAAAAAAACCTGCTGAAAAGTGGCATGTCAGACATTTCTCAAATCAAAGCGGCGTTTTCCCAGTTTAATATTTTCGTTGTTCGTAATTAAGTGGCTAAATACATAATTTGATTTGTTAGAGTACTGATTGTACCTTGCAGCAATAATACGATGATACAGTAAATGCACTAGCGCTAGATAACGAACAGTTTAGGAACTTATCAAGGCATCTGCCAAGGTGCCCTTATTGCTTAGATCGTCGATGGTTGACATTAACAGTATATTTGTTTATTTGTTTTTATAGCTATCTACCTTCAGATAATATTAGAGTTAATACTCACATAGTGTTCGTAGAATTTAGAAAGCCGAGGCTTGCCATGGTTGTTAAATATAAGTATGGCTTTTATCATTTTCAGGAGTGTGACAAAGTGTCGATGAACTGGCGGAAAGCAATTGGTTTGTGAGATTAATATTTCAGTTAACCCTCCAGTGCGCAGTCTACCTGACGAAAACTCCGTTGCAAATCTCTCAATCGCATCGCAAGGCGGAAATCAAGACCACGGAGAAGCAAGCATCTCCATGCTGAAATATGTGGTCTGTCAAAAGATACGTATACGCCTACCGAGACCGACAAGGTCCAAAATTAACGAACAGACCCACCTGAATTAACATTTTAGGAAAAATGAGTCGGTGTTTGTTTTTGTGACCATGGTAATGTAGTTGTGTTATTTCTGTATTTTTGCTTGTATTTAAATTTAATACAAATTAAATGTTGTGTCCGATCTCTTTATGGCTTTAAGGAGTGTTCTGGCGGAAAATGCAGCATTTTTTTCAGTATTGCAGTAGAAATATTTTGCATTACGTAAACAATCTTCAGTATTTTACACTTAATGCACAGACACTTTTGCAAGTAGTCTTATCAGAAGGACCAGTTTATAACATTGCTATTTTTTATGTAGGCCTACCCATTCATCAGTCTGCCTCTGTTCTGTGCTTTTCTCAGTGATATCAGTGTATTTCTTAGGCAAATTGTGCTACTTATATAGTACATACAAGAGTGTTGAACTGAATTTGGAAATTTATTTTGAAAATGAATTGATTTGGATAGTTTAGCTTTCTTCCTTTCTTTCTTTCTTTCTTTCTTTCTTTCTTTCTTTCTTTCTTTCTTTCTTTCTTTCTTTCTTTTTCTTCTAGCTCTCATCCTCCTATTTTTTCCTCCTTTAGGTGGCGTAAGAGCACAACTAAATTAGAACATCAGTGCCATTTAATATGCTTTGCACAGTTTCTAAATTCCAACCTGTAGTCATCATTCTCTGTGTGCGCTGATAGAATTTTTAATTCACCTCAAGAAGGGAATAATGTTTGACTGCAATCCTTTACTAAATGTCACTGGGAGGAAACAGTATACACACACTCCATTCTGAAGTTGTGCCCACTATAGC